>NC_054745.1:28423076-28574431 GCF_018143015.1 Lytechinus variegatus | reverse complement strand
ACAAGAGAAGAAAGAGTAAAGTAATTATTTAATATTTCTATGTAAATATTTTCCTTGTTTCACTCTGTTCAGAGAAGATCTTTATGTGGTTCCATGATTTTTGCTCTGGCGACAGTTTCTCTGCTCTAAATTCCACACGCAAATAGAGTGGCCAACTAATGTACAACTCTGGGTTTAACACTAAACCCAACCTCAACCTAAACATAAAACCCAATCGCACCCCAATCCTAGATCTTAGACGAAAATGAGGCCGGAGCAAGTGTTGCATTAACAAATGTGAACTATCATCCCAAAACCAGCAATATGTCACCAGGAAAGTTTCTATGTAAAAAGCCAAAATAGTAATTTAGTCTCCAAAAAACAAAATTAAAAACGGCTTATCCAAAAGAACAATTCCTTTTTTTCATACCGTCAAAAATTCAAGGCGTGAAGTTGAATACGATGAAAGACACAAGAGTTTCTAGGACACTACTTTTTCGGAATGCTTGGACGTTTCACTCAGATAATATGTATGCACATTAAATGATTGAGTGAACCCAAACTTCAAACCTTGTTTTTTAATAATTTCTTACGCTGCTGAATTTCCTCTGCGTTCAGTCAAGTGCATGCAATGCTTATTGTTGCTCAATGTTAACATATTATATATCACTTTCAAACTTAGGAAGTGAATTTTCAAGCTCAGAAAGCATCTCATTATTCATTTTGATCGACTTATTCTTGGTTTTTGCAGTTTGGGGTGGAAGATCACAAATGCCGCGTCACCTCTTATGCAAACCCCTAGTGTACTCATTGAAGAAAAACACTGATGGCCCCAAAAAAATTATTAGCAAATGAAATATCAGCATCAAAAAAATAAAAATATAATTTTTGCCTAATATGCCAAACGCAAAATCATTAAAAGATAATTTAATTGCACTTTTAAGAGTGTATTTTCAAAATCAACCACAAATCGACGAGTGAAGGGGCATTCCCAAAATAAATGAGTAATAGTAAAATAATCAAAGTTAAGAGAGTGAATGTTTTTTGTTTGTTTTTATATTGATTAACAAACGGGTGCTCAACTGTGCGAAGGAATTTTTAAAACTTGTTCTTCTTCACCATGTGTCGACAATCGTGCTAGACCATGAAGAGACACATGAACTTAAATATGAGGTCATTCTTAACAGGTACGTGTACTCTGGGAGGAGAGAGGAAAAATGGATTGTCTTCTCAAAGGACATGACTGAGTGATATGGAGGAATTGGAAACCTGGCCCTATTGTTTCAAGTCTAGATACTTAACCACTGAGCAACTAATATAGTATGTACTGTTTATACCAGGGTCCTTGCATTTCTATTTGGCTCTTTGCTTATTTTCACTTGGTATTTGTTTGTATATTATGGATTTCTTTAAGAAGCAAATGAATGGAAACTGAATTGAACATACTGTACCTGTGCAGGTACCCACTTCTGTGTCAAAACTGTAGCCTTGGTTACAATCACAGTTGAAGCTACCTGGAACATTCATGCACTGACCAAATCCACAGACATCAAGGGAGTTGGAGCATTCATCAATGTCTGGTTATAAAAGAAAAGAAAAGAAAAAAATGGACAGCAATCAATATCAGCATGAACAAATGAATGTAAAGATCAAATTGATGAAATCATCTGTGTAGCTACATGTAACAATTAATACAGGGATGGAACACAACATTTCAAAAGGACAAAATGAAGAAAAAAAAGTGAACACATTTTATGGGTTTAACGTCATTTTTTCATGCAGGGTTTGAAAATCATTGAAAATACGAGAGAAGAAAGAGTAAAGTAATTATTTAATTATTTCTATGTAAATATTTTCCTTGTTTCACTCTGCTCAGAGAAGATCTTTATGTGGTTCCATGATTTTTGCTCTGGCGACAGTTTCTCTGCTCTAAATTCCACACGCAAATAGAGTGGCCAACTAATGTACAACTCTTGGTTTAACACTAAACCCAACCCTCACCTAAACGTAAAACCCAATCGCAACCCCAATCCTAGATCTTAGACGAAATTAAGGCCGGAGCAAGTGTTGCATTAACAAATGTGAACTATCACCCCAAAACCAGCAATACGTCACCAGGAAAGTTTCTATGTAAAAAGCCAAAATAGTAATTTAGTCTCCAAAAAACAAAAATTAAAAACGGCTTATCAAAAGAACAATTCCTTTTTTTCATACCGTCAAAATTCAAAGGCGTGAAGTTGAATACGATGAAAGACACAAGAGTTTCTAGAACACTACTTTTTCGGAATGCTTGGACGTTTCACTCAGATAATATGTATGCACATTAAATGATTGAGTGAACCCAAACTTCAAACCTTGTTTTTTAATAATTTCTTACGCTGCTGAATTTCCTCTGCGTTCAGTCAAGTGCATGCAATGCTTATTGTTGCTCAATTTTAACATATATATATCACTTTCAAACTTAGGAAGTGAATTTTCAAGCTCAGAAAGCATCTCAGTATTCATTTTGATCGACTTATTCTTGGTTTTTGCAGTTTGGGGTGGAAGATCACAAATGCCGCGTCACCTCTTATGCAAACCCCTAGTGTACTCATTATAGACAAACACTGATGGCCCAAAAAAATTATGAGCAAATGAAATATCAACATCAAAAAAATAAAAATATAATTTTTGCCTAATATGCCAAACGCAAAATCATTAAAAGATAACTTAATTGCACTTTTAAGAGTGTATTTTTTCAAAATCAACCACAAATCGACGAGTGAAGGGGCATTCCCAAAATAAATGAGTAATAGTAAAATAATCAAAGTTGAGAGAGTGAATGTTTTTTTTAGTTTTTATATTGATTAACAAACAGGTGCTCAACTGTGCGAAGGAATTTTTAAAACTTGTTCTTCTTCACCATGTGTCGACAATCTTGCTAGACCATGAAGAGACACATGAACTTAAATATGAGGTCATTCTTAACAGGTACGTGTACTCTGGGAGGAGAGAGGAAAAATGGATTATTGTCTTGTCAAAGGACATGACTGAGTGATATGGAGGAATTGGAACCCTGGCCCTATTGTTTCAAGTTTAGATAGGGCCTACTTAACCACTGAGCCAGTGTAGGAAAGAAATAAGGGCAACGGGTAATCCCCCTCCCCACAACAGATTATCATAATCATTCTAATGTCTTCAACAGCCTTAACATATTTTGAAAAGGTTCGGACACAAAGAGAAAAGGTGACCAACTTACCGATACATATCCGACCGTCCCCTATGAACCCTTGATTACACTCGCACTCGTAGATACCTATGTTGTTCACACAATGAGCATTTTCAGGACATTCATGAATGGCGCTTTCACACTCATCCACATCTTCGGGCAAAAGAGAAAAAAAGGTGTTACAATTATACTGGTGTTAAACTATAAGTACACCTAACACTAATTTTCTTCAATAGATAAATCGCAGGTATTTATTTCATGTTGGAGCTTGTCACGTTTGGAAAATGCAAGAATTCATCATTATTGATTTAATTTGTATATATATATAAAAACCCCTAAAATGAGGTGTGTAGTTTGAAACATAAAAGGTATTAAGAGAGAAATAAATAGAAAGAAAGAAAGAAATGGATAGATAGAAAGATAGAAAGAATGATAGAGAGAAAGAGAGGAGGGGAGAATGTGCCATTGATGGTTGAGTGATCAATCCAGGTGCCTGGTGTTCAATAGAGTGCTAGTTGTATTGTGTGTAATGCCTTTTGCCTAGCAATGAAAGGAAAGTGGTATGGCATTAACAATTGTTAATGAACCTTACACATGTTTTGCATGACTCTTTTATATTAGCCTATGTATGTAGATAGATAGCCGTTGCTGCTGTATTAGGAGAGTAGTGAGAAGACACACCCTATGAATCTGTCTTGGTGTGCAGAGGTGTGCATTACCAGTTCTAGCCCAGAGATGGCTGGACTATTTTTCTGGTGATAATTTTTTTGAAAGCCAGAAGATGGCACTTTTCGTTGAAAGGTCTTCTTGACACTTTAATTTCCAAGTTTGTCCCCTACACGACCATCGGTGAGTGATTATTGTGATATTGTTACTACTAAGAAATGTAACTTTGTAAAGCGATGTATTCTATAAAAGTTTAATTGGGCATTGAAAATGGTGGAAGCCCGATAAAATAATAATAAGATAAATCAAAATTCTATCAAACAAAGGAGATTTTCTACAGAAAGATTATTTTCATCTAGTTTGAGTGCTGTAAAAGAAATGACTTTTAATTGTCGTTTACTTCGAAGAGAACACATAGTATATATTTGTTTGTGCCTTTAATTGTTTTGTACTTTAGATGGCACATTACTCAGAGCTTGGGATTTTGAAAACGCCGCTGTGTCCTTCTTCCAAATGTCCATGAAGATTGGTCAAGCAACATTCGAACATTCGAACCAAAGTACATGGCGTCGTAGAGTGGACACTGTCACTAGTTGAACTTTCATCACATCATGGTGAGCTGTATCGATTCAAATTAAACTGATGAACAATGACTCTATTTGCGAGATTCACTACTTCACACTTTTGAAATTGATAACGAAGCCAGTGATAAGTTTTGTCAACAAGTTATATGTCCCAAATGCTATTATATTGGCAAGATGTATTACATGGCCAGTGAAACCATTACAACTTGTGTTTAGTCGGATTGTACAGTGTAGTTTGGGAGTTTATTGACTCTCTGCATGGAACCTGTGGGTATTTCTGATCCACATCCATAGTTGAATTAAGAGGATTGTGAGTTTAGAGAGGATGGTCAGTGAGATATGTGGACAGTACAGGTCCACTACTCATATTTTCTGACGGATCAATATTTCTAAGAGAATTGTCACTTAGAAATTGGAGTGTAGTCATGGTAGTGAGGACTTACAAATAGTAACTCAAGTGTTCAATTATCATTTAGAACTTGGAGTGTAGTCATGGTAGTGAGGAATTACAATTAGTACTCATGTGTTCAATTTTATCTCGGGATTGTTAATACCTTGAATCCCACACTTATACTGATAGTTGTAGAAGTATTTGGAATTAACTATGATTAAATTTGACTTGTGGAGCTCGTAAATGGCATGTGTCTCATATCCTTATTTTGTATTATGCGTACCATGTGACAGAGCTATATACTGTGGTTATATAGTATAAGTAGTTAGAAAAATAAACTTGACTGCAAGTTTCTCATCCATTGCAATTAATTCTCAGCTAAAGAAATGGTTAAGAAACATTATAAAATATAGTAGCACAAATTCTGAAACAAATCATTTCAAGGTACGTTTATACTTTTAGAACCACACGAATCACCAGTCGTGTGAAGAGCTATACATACATGTATTTCACAAACAACCTCCTCCCCCCCCAAAAAAAAAAAAAACCCAAAAAAGGAGAAAAAAAGTCTCCACTTTCAAGGGGGGGGCACTTGCGTTTTATCGGCATTTTTCATTATAAATTGTAAATGTGACTTTCGAAAGGAGGGGGGGGGGGTCAGCCAGTCTCTCAGTGCATTGGACATTGCATGTGATAGGGCCCGTTTGCCAAGTGATCTTTCTTATAATTTTTGAAGGTAAACTTCAAACCAGATCATATTAACACATCATGTTGAATTTGTTAATCAGGACCTACAACGACATGCCTAGGCCTACAAGATTTTTCTTAATATTCATCCCTTCCAAATCATTACTAAATACAAGTCATTACTATTGTATCAAAAAGTTATGACCAAAGAAAAAGCAATTGGGAATGTATATCGTTGGCCTGCATAGTTGTAGGATATAATATGCGCTATATATATAGCTATATAGGCATTTTTGTCCTCAGTTCTGTTTTAAAAAAATCCATGTAAACTTTCATCCAGTTTAATATTATAATTATGATAATAATAATAATAATAATTTATATACCGGAAATTGTATAAAGGAAAGTATAAATACTTGCACAACAAAATGTACCGAAACTAATACATGTACTACAATTTATAACTAGTTTTCACCGGATCATTAATAGAGAAATGCCATCAAATTGGCCTATAAACATATGATTTGATCAATTTAAGATTTAAAAAGATGAGTTTTAAGGATAACTTTAAATGTAGTGACAGAATTAGCATTACAAATGTGTAGGGGAGATTGTTCCAAAGAAATGCAGCTGCATAAGAGATATCTAACGCTGACCGTATTGTTTGTAAGAAGTATGAGAGCGAGAAAGAAGAGATTGAGAAGCAGAACTCGAACTGGCTGATATCGAGGAAGGAGTTCAGAAATGCAGTACGAAGGAGCTACGTGTAGACCATGATATGACTTAAAAGCAAGAAGATTTTTTTTTAGGTAATACGAGAGGTAATAGGAAGCCAGTGGAATTTACGGTATCCACTCGTGAATGGAAGCGTCCCCCCCCCCCCCAGCGGCCTCCTCTGGGAGTAACAAAATGTGGTTCTGGAAGCTCGTCCTAAATCAGATATATCGGTGCTACCGAATAGCAACCAGAATTTTGCGCTCGAAACACAGATCGAATGTTTCCTTTACGGATGCGAAACTTAAAAAAAAATCTCATGTCACACAACTTGCATGGCAGCACAGTGTTTTATTCTTTCCTCCGCCAATAAGGGTGGGGCGCCTTGCCCCCCCCCCTTTCCATCGGATCCGCCTTTTCTTTATGCATACACATAATACGGTCACATTCCTTGATACCTATCATGAACAGTATACTACAATTTTTTTAAAGGGGTAGTTTATACCTTGGTCACATTTGTTCTACGGCGGCCGTACGGCGAGTCGAAAACAGTCGTTTTATTCATTTTTATTCAAACCACAGATATGTAGCTGATACAAAAAAATGTTAAAACGGCTGTTTTTGACTCGCCGTACGGCCGCCGTAGAACAAATGTGACCAAGGTATAATGGAGTATACATTCATTTCTTTAAAGAGCCACCCGAACTTTTCTTCTTCTCTTGTTGCATGGAGAGTAACACATCACTGGTTTTCATTTCATACTTGCCTGTATAAATTGGGAGAAAAATGATGGAACATAAAATTAAGGCCCTGCTGTGTATTCATTTTATATTAAGTTTCAATATTCTATCATTAATTTTAAATTCAGATAATTGATACATCAAGTATGATAATTAATTCGAGAATTAACTATTTGTTACGGATTACATAACAAAGGAGTTCACTTTAGGAAGGTGTTCATAGGAAGCTGGTGTACGTCACACACATTGAAGCTGAAACAATATCGTCTTTCATTTTCCATAAATACACGCCAGCTAACCTTAATGGATTATTTTATCTTCGAATTTTGTTATTCCAAGTTGACTGTAATCTAAACTCTAAAAAAGCACGGCATTGCTGGATAGGGAGCGGTAGCAAATTAATTTTTTCCCACAAAAGTTCCGAACCTCGATATGAATATTCATGATTGCGTCTTTTGAATAAGATTGCACATGCTCTTGGACTTCTTTACAAATCTTTAGAAAATTGTGGTCGTTTGCGTTGCATGCCATGAATGAATCAGCACCCTCAAATTGCCGGTACCCTTAGGCCTTGGGTACATATATTCTTTATTAAGACTAACTTGTATATTTTTAATAAGCATCTACACACAATTTGATATATATATATGGGAAATGAAAATATTTCATTAATATCTTCACTTACCCTTTTTTAGGGGTGACAAAAGATAACAAATTAACATGGCATGAACACATTGGTATCATGTATAACAAAGTTTTTAAAATATTACGATTCTCGCCAAAATTCATATGATGACTATGTACGGTTCTATTACCTTCAAACACTTCTCAAATAAACATACTTTTCTCATTGCGTAAAAGGCTGTCCGTATCATTACAAAGTCCTCTTATCTTGCCCACTCATTTTATGCCCTTTTTACACAGGATTTTCTTAACCCCGGACTATCGCTAACCCCGTACTATCCTTAACCCCGTACTATTTTTTTTCCTTTTCACACATGCCAAATTGTTATTGCTAACCCCGGATAAGGAATGCTTGCTTTTTACACACGAAACTCGCTAACCCGGACTAGTGGTTTTTGTCGATCATTCGTAGTACAAGTGCTTCACTCGTACACTTTTTACACACGCTACAATTTCCTTAACCCCGTACTATAGGTGGGGCCAAATTGCCATTTAGCCCCACCTATAGTACGGGGTTAAGCTTAGCCCACTTTCGTTTTACACATGCGATCTTAACCCCGTACTATTGCTCTTAGCACCGCAATTGGTGGGATAACCCTGCTTTTTTGCAGGGCCAAATAATCCCGTACTATAGGTGGGGTTAGCCCACTTTGCAAAAACGCTGTGTAAAACGAAAGTGGGCTAAGCTTAACCCCGTACTATAGGTGGGGCTAAATTGCCATTTAGCCCCACCAATAGTACGGGGTTAAGGAAATTTTAGCCTGTCTAAAAAGGGTATTAGATCGTTACTACAACTGGTATTTATCTTTAATTCCGAACTTTACGTTTGCCTACTAGTCAGGAAGCATTTGTCATGATTTACCGGCTACTTCAATAAATTGGGCCTAATCTGATTTTTCACTTTTATGTGATTGGTGACATCACAAGGGACAACTTTCAACTTGGTGACAAATTTCTAATGGTCACCTTGACCATATTAGGGGTCAAAATAAGGTCAACAGGGGTCAATTTTTGAAATTGCCCCAATTCTGTCGACTGACACATCGAATTGTTTGTCTTGTTATACTAAACATGCTAAACAAGAAAACGTACACAACTTAATACTTTTGACCTCCCGTCAAAAAGTTATGACCGAAAATGACAAAAGGTCAACGAACATTTGGTAAATGGCAAATTACAATGATAGTGTTAAGAAAGCTCTTTTCCCATAGTTTTATGCATGTGTGCACTTTTTCATTTTCGATTTTGCTAAGTCAATCGTCAGAAGTCCTTATCCAGAAGATATAAAGGGTCAAGAGGTCAACAGGGAAGGGTAAAAAGATCAACAAAATACACCAAATTTTAGAATTTTTCGTGGGGTCTTTATTTAAAAGTCTCCATCTCATGTATAAAGGGGTCAAATGTGCTTAATTAGGAACAAGATAGATACACAAATATAGACGCCGAATACATTCAATGTGGTATCATGGTATTTCATGAATACCTCGAAACGACTTGATAAACGTGGAGCGTTGTGGCCAAGTTGATTAGTCTTCGGACTTTGAAACAGAGGGTCGTGGGTTCGAATCCCAGCCACGGCGTAATTTCCTTCAGCAAGAAACTGATCCACAATGTGCTGCACTCAACCCAGGTGAGGTAAATGGGTACTGGTAGGAAGTAATTCATTGAAAAGCTGTGTGCGCTATGAACGCTTAGCTTGGCCGGTAATATATGAGCACCTTGAGCACCTAACAAGGTGGATATGTGCCAGTGGCGTAGACAGGTCCTTAGACCTGGGGGGATGATCCCTAGCTGGGTCATACTTTATATATATATATATATATATATATATATATATATATATATATATATATATATATATATATATATATATATATATATATATATATATATATTGTTCTACCATTGTTCTCTTCATCCATTTCTTTACACAATATTTAAAATAAAAGAGTTGCCAAAGCTGTTGTACATGTATAGCTTCACACACACACACACATAATATATATATATATATATATATATATATATATATATATATATATTATATATATATATATATATATATATATGTATGTATATATATATATATAATTAATATATAAATATAAAGAATGAAGGAGATAACGTCGATAAAAACAAAATATCATGGGCCAAAGCAGACGAGTTAAAGATAACAAAATAACACGATCTGCCTCATGGATTATCTCGTGTGTCTTTTAATCACTTTGCTTTCAGCAATAAACAGGGCATCCAGTAATAAACAAACTTCCTTGCACATTTTTCATGGCAGTAATCTTTTGTTTGATTAATGACAATGAGTAAAGATGATCATAAGAGAAATGTCATTTGTCGGATGTCTAGTTATCATCTTGGTCATGGCAAGTCCTGCTAAACATGATCTGGAATAACTAGTATTCCTTATTTTACTAGTATAGTAGTATACTCTTTTAAAAGTAGCGATATTGTTAATGATCAAACGAATGAATCAACAACTAAAGGAATAAACAAATAAACAGCCAAATAACTAAAAAAATATCAATTACAATTATAGTAATAGGGTAAAATAAAAAAAGCTCAACATTATATTTCTTATCCACGTGCAGATATGCGGACACTAAAATGATAAGCACACTCTGTTTAAAATTACCATGATTACAAAGGCTTGATTGAATTAAGTATGGAAATGAAATAAACCTCACCGGGTTGTCGGAAGTAAACTGTATAGATAGTAACTTGTTATAATTTCGATTCATTTCTTATTATGTACCTTGTTATGATGATTATGATAAAAACATAGGTAAGGAAATGTAACAGTTTATAACCTTCAAACCTAGAAGACTGCGCACGTACAGAAATCACTGGTATAAGTAATTCCAAAATACATTGCGCCTCGACTTACTTCTTCTTGAAACTGGAAGACGTTTATTTTCACCCAATATAGTTATGCAAAACAGTCCTTAACAGTAAAGGATTATTTCATTCCAAAATCATTCATTTACTAATTCGCTCCTTAGAGACTGAAAAATTTCACCTTTCCTTTGCAAAGTAGGGTTGAGGACATGGCCAGCAGGGAAAAGGGTCAGTGTATGTGTATAGGTAATTTCTTATTAATTCGTTTGAACAGTGTTAATGTGTTATGAAAGCAATTGCTCTGAAAGAGAGTGATTAAGCGACACTTTCTTAAATCTGTAATGAAATATTTTGAACTTATCTCCTTTGCAAATACATAATTATTATAAGGAAATGTACTTGGTGAAACTCTGAATAACGATCCTTAAATGTATATGACGACGCAAGACAGTTGTTATTACTTAAAACTTGCAAGTTGTAAATGCATATAAAATGATTGACTCTGAATAAAAGTCCATTTTTGATCATGTTTGTCATTGCTGTACGTTATGATTATTACTGCTATTATTATTGATTGATTTTAACTAGCATTCATTGCTTTATTACTGTATAGTTTTGCTTCTTCCCCCACAGAAACCTGGGGGGGATGATTGTACACACCATCCCCCCCACCTAAAATTCTGGGGGGGATGCATCCCCCCCCATCCCCCCGCTATCTACGCCCCTGATATGTGCGCAATATAAATACCCCATATTATTATTATTTTCATAAACCCTTATGCCCTTAAAATCTCATCATCTTACACAGCAAAAGCTGTAGTGTTAACCTGTGTACATAGAGGACCACACCAGTTATTTTACACCGGTGTTAAATTGGTGGTGTTAGTTTTACACCTATAGGTGTTATTACAACACCTTTTGTTGTTACATTTACACTCTTTGGTGTTACGTCTAATCTCTAGGGTGTAATTTTACACCTCAGGGTATGGTCCTCTATTAACACCAATTGGTGTCAGTTTCAACACCGCTGTTTTTTACAGTGTAATGATGTGGTAAGTGCAACCAACTCGTTCCGAGTTTTGTTTATTTATTTAGGAATTCAATTCAAGTTCAATTAATTTTCAGTTCACTAGTCTTTGATATCCAAAGAAGTATTTCTTTCATTTGCTTTGTACAGAATATTATAGTTAACAGAAATTATTGTAATGCATTGGGGTTTAAGTATAATACTATGTTAACAGAGTAAACACATCGATTGATCAGTGCTCCCAGCTCTTGAGAAAGATGCCTAACATTTCATTCGGATTCACTTGCAAATAAGATAGTGAGGTTAGGATTGAGGATGATAAGTTGGGCTCCAATTGCTCCTCAATTAGTTTTAATGTATGACGGTTATTATTTATGTCAAAGAGGCAACATCGTGCAGACATGCTCATTGTAGTCATGGGTGTCCATTATGCTGATGTGACATATTCTCACCATTACTCGATCTCAGGAGCCAAGAAGGACTACACACTTCTGGTGCAAGTGCTGTTCTGAGCTTATCACTGGGGCCCTCTTGCATTTTGTAAAGTGAAATTCAAGGATATATGCATATATACTTTTGGTCAATTATATTTATTTTTCAGTAAAAATGCAAGTCTTCACATTATCTGGGGGAAAGTACCCCCCCCTCCCCGCACTGCGGTATGGCCTTGGTTTACTTTAATGAAATATATGTGAATTATTCTTTCTAGAATCCATATAGTTCAGCCCCGGGGGGGGGCCACTTACATTGACGAGTGGATACCATGCGCGACCAAAAAACACGTAAAAAGGATGTCTTTTTCACGATAGGGCACGTTACGTACGTAACGTGATAAGGGTGTCAAAAACACGAAATTATGGAAAAAAGGGTATCTATTTCGCTAGGAAAATTACGTGTTTAGGGTCGAATTTGCGGGGATGATTAAACAAAATCAAAATGTTTTATAAAGGATGTCCTTTTTGCCCGCGATTTGCGCGATGTGTAGAAGGGGGGTCGTACTAAACCAAATAAGGTAAATCCGACGACCGAAGGACCCGTAACAATAAAACATTCCTGTACTTGTTTAGGGGTTCATTTCAGGAATATTTGCAAAGAGTATAGATTTGTTTCCTATACTTGTAAAGGGTATATACGCCAATACTTGTTAAGGGGTGCATTTTCAGAATATGGAAATTACGTGTTTAGGGTGCTTTTCGAGATCCCATGGTCGCGCATGGTATCCACTCGTGAATGGAAGTGCCCCCCCCCCCCCGGGAGTTCAGCAAGTAGGAAAAAACAATAACGACAAAAGAACAAAAAGCAAATCTGCATCTATGCGCATCACTATCGTGAGAACTGGAATTTAGTTTAGTGTCACGTTTGCTCTGGGGGAAAAAAGCATACTATTGATAAAATAGTACAAGTTGTGCTAATGGCAGCACATAATCAGAAATGTGTAGTCCTACTTGGCTCCAGAGATCGAGTAATGGTCAGAATATATAACATCAGCATGATGGACACCCATGACTGACTAGTAATGAGCATGACTGCACAATGTTGCCTCTTTGTCACAACTCAGAAATAATATTACCGTCACACATTGAAATTAATTAAGGAGCAATTAGAGCCCAACTTACCATATCATTCTCAATCCTAACCTCATTATCTTATTATTCTTAAGTTAATCCGTATAAGATGTTAGGCATCTTTCTAATGGCCTGGTCACACCGCTCGAGCGTTGTTGGAGCGGTAGGGAGAGGGGGTCGAATTTCGCTCACAAAATTGGGGAAAAAATTAAAAACAAAATCGAAAACATAATAAAAACAATCGAAATCGAAAATGGTGAACGGTAGCGAGCAGTGATGATTTTTTTCTCTCCGCTCCAACAACGCTCGGGCGGTGTGACCAAGCCTTTAGGAGCTGAGAGCACTGATAAATCGATGTGTTTATTCTGTATACATAGTATCACACATTTAATATACCCCAATACATTGCGATAATTAATGTTGATTAAAATATTCTGTACAAAGAAAATGGATGAAATGTTTATTTGCATACCAAAGACTAGTAATTGAAAATCAATTGAACTTGAATTGAATTCCTAAATCAAGAATCTCGGAAAGAGCTAGTTGCACTCATAACATCATGAAAATGATACGATTCTAAGGGCATTAACTAGGGTTTGTTAAGTCGTTTCAAGGTATTCCTGCTATGCTATGATACCACACTGAATGTATCCGACGTCTATCTCTGTTTATCTTTTTTGTTCCTAAGTGAGCACATTTGACCCCTTTTTTCATCTAACGGATAATGTCTTCATAAATAGAGACTTCAGACTTTTCAATAATTATTTCAATGATAATTTAGATCTTCTGGATAAGGACTTCTTAAGATGAATATTATCAAAATCGAAATTAAAAAAGTACACACATGCAAAAAAAACCGAAAAAATTAGCTTTCTTACCTTCAGCGTACTTTGCCATTAAACGAGAGTTTGTTTACCTTTTGAAATTTCCGGTCATAACTTCTTAACGGGAGGTCACAGGTATATAATTGTGTACATTTTTTGTTCAGTATATCAAGACAAACAATTTGATGTATGACTCGACACAATTTGACCCCTACTGACCCCATTTTGACCCCTCACAAGGTTAAGATGACCATTAGAAATTTGACACCAAGTTGAAAGTTGTTCCTAAGTGATGTCACCAATCACATAAAAGTGAAAGGTCAGACTTTGCCAATTTGTCGAAGTAGATGATAAAATAAATAATAAATCCATAATTTATTGTTCGAAATAGACATAAATGAAATACTCCGAAAATTTGCTTTGCCCAATTGATCGTGGGCCCGGCGGCCACTGTGTAGCGCCAGATCGACGAGGCTCTTTCCCTTTAATCGTTGAACGCCAAACAGGGTAGCAGCAACTCCCATTTTTTTACGTCTTTTGGTCTGACGCGGCCGTGGTTTGAACCCCCGACCTCCCGGTTGTGAGACAGACGCTCTACCAACTGAGCCAACACACCGGTATTCTTAAGAAGTCCTTATCCACCGGTAGATGACATATGCGAATCCATGACACATGCTCCGGCGACGATTGCTCCTGTGACAAATGCTCCCCAAAATGCGACATTTGCTCCTCGACATTTGCTCCGCCGCCATTTGCTCCGCTGACATTTGCTCCGCCGATATTTGCTCCGCCGACTATTGCTCCGCCGACATTTTCTCCGCCGACTGTTGCTCTGCCGCTAGTAACTCCGCCGACATTTGCTCCACATTTAGCGACAAATGCTACCCGAACGACACATGCTCCGGCGACAATTGCTCCGCCAATATTTGCTCCGCATGTAGGGCCAGTTGCTCCACCAACATTTGCTCCGCATGTAGGGACAAATGCTCCGCCAATAATTGCTCCGTCCACAATTGCTCCATCGACAGTTTCTCGGCATGTTGCTTTAAAAATGTTAGTTTTACGATCTGAACTTTAACATTTTCTGCTCGTGCTGCACGCTTGCAAATGTTAAATTATCAGTTACCTTTATTATTTTCGTGTGTTCCATAAAGTTTTCAAAATATCCCTTTGCAGATCTGATTGTCAAAACGTATCAGCTAGCGCTGCACGCTCGCAATTTGATTGGCAAGTAATGTATGTCTCAACATTGATTATACAACAAACTTCTTAACACATTTCGTGACAATCTATCAAAAGTTTCGGCTCGCAATTTGCACTTGCATTAATTGTTGAAAATGTATTTGCTCATGCATCTCATTCATGATTACCAAAGTTCTTGAAATGTCCAGTTTTCAGGCCATGATTTCGTGCCCTACTTAGGCATATTAGCTTAATAAATAAGATAAATAATTTTATGATTAAATTGTCCCTTTTGTTTCATCTCGCACTTAGCAAAAGGAATAGTGATGATTTGTCCTAATGATGTCCCGGTCTCTTGTCAAAACCTAAAGTAATAATAATGAAAAATATTAGCTGTTTTTAAGTACGATCCATATCCACCTCACAATTTTCCTACAAATTGCTTGAAATATAGAGCTGAAATACACCCTTTTTTATTGATTTTCATGATGTAAGATATAAATATGCCTAGTTTCTAGGTCTAAATATGAATGACACGCGAGCATGTTTCATCAGATACGCAACTTGTTCTCTATTTAAATCATTATCCAGTTTCAGATTACAATATCAACAATTTTTGCTCGTGCTCTGTTCTTTGCATTATTATATAGGAAGATCCCCAATTACTCATTTACAAAACGTGAATAGAGTATCTCGTTTTAGGTCTTAAGGCCGGGTCACACCGGCCGAGCGTTGTTGGAGCGGTCGTGGAGCGGTAGGGAGAGAGAGTCGAATTTCGCTCACAAAATTGGGGAAAAATCGAAAACAAAAAAACAGCAATCGGAATCGAAAATGGTGAATGGTAGCGAGCGGTGATGTTTTTTTCTCTCCGCTCCACGACCGCTCCAACAACACTCGGGCCAGTTTGACCAGGCCTTTAAGGCATGGTCACACCGCCCGAGCGTTTTTGGAGCGGTCGTGGAGCGTAGAGAAAAAAAATCATCACCGCTCGCTACCGTTCACCATTTTCAAATTTCGATTTTTTTTTTCTCGATAATTTCCCCAATTTTGTGAGCGAAATTCGACCCTCTCTCCCTACCGCTCCACGACCGTAGCTCCAACAACGCTCGGGCGGTGTGACCAGGCCTTTAATCTCGAAATTTTCCGCTCGCGCTTCGCGCTCGCATCAATTGTTTAGTTGTATACCTATCCTGTTGAAATCACAAAAAGTGCTAAGAATTTCCTTTTTTTTTAGAAATGTCAAAAAAAATCAGCTCACGCTTCGCGCTCGCATTATTTGATTGTTAAAATATGTAACTCCTTCATGGCTAACTGCAGGCAAACCTTAATAGGTACCTTTTTGATCAATTCAAAGCGTGTATTAAACATTTCTGCTCGCGCTTCGCATTTAAAGTTTTATGCAGTTGCATACACATCTTTTCATGATAACATTGTCCAGAATGTTCCAATTTTAGGACAAAACACATAAAATAAAAAAAATTGTTAGCGCTCGCGATTGCATTATTCAAATAAGGTTTATGATATCATATATTTATGTTGATTTATAAGAATAAAGCTAAGAAGTGACTATAAGGACTACCCCTTAAAAGAAATGTTAAACAATGATAATTCCACATGTTCAGGGAGAAATAAAACTTTTTTCACAGGAAAATGAGAAGAAAATTTGAATATTGTATATTTCTTATAATAAAATAAAAAGAAATAGTGAGTGAGTGATGTCATTCTCCCATTTGCATACCGACCAGGATGTGCATATAACTATTTTTTTAAATTAAGCGGAACGTAAAAATATCATAACTTTCTTATTTTACATCCGATTTCGATGAAATTTTCAGTGTTACGCTTGTTTGATTTTTCTCTTTTTATTCAAATCAACTTTTTCTTGTGGTGGACATGTCCTTTAAGAGGAGAGTTGTTTTCACACTACACGTAATTGAAGGGAAAAAATGATAAAAGAAAATGGAGTGAAAGTGACAGGAAACACCTTTTTGACAAGATTGTAAAACTTTATTAGTTTTCAATTCCACTAGAGGGCCGGGGTAGGAAAAAGTTAGAAGAAAAAACAGTGAAAACAGACCCAAATAGCATTAGAGCGAGAGGAAAGAGATAGGAGAAGAAGGGATAGGTTGTAAAAGAAATAGAAACAGAAATTACTAGGAATGCAGAGAGAGAGAAAAAAAATAAAACAGGAGGAGAGAGGGACGGGGGAGAAGGTGGTTTTCAAGGAAAGAAAGGGAGAAATAATCGAGATAAAAGCGCTGATGGGAAATTTAATTTGAGCCAAACTATTTCTTTCCGCTGAGCAATTCAATTAGGAATGTTAAGAATATATAATAATGATAATGACCATACAGCTTTGGAGAAAAAGCGTTGTTAGTTTTACACCAAAAAAAATAATTTTTCGGTGGATGGCATTTTCGGCGGAACTATTATCAGCGGAGCATTTGTCCCTACATGCGGAGCAAATTTCGGCGGAGCAACTGTCCCTACATGCGGAGCAAATATTGGCGGAGCAATTGTCGCCGGAGCATGTGTCGTTCGGGTAGCATTTGTCGCCGGAGCATTTGTCGCTAAATGTGGAGCAACTGTCGGCGGAGCAACTGTCGGCGGAGCAACAGTCGGCGGAGCAACTGTCGGCGGAGCAACAGTCGGCGGAGCAAATATCGGCGGAGCAAATGTCGGCGGAGCGAATTTCGGCGGAGCAAATGTCGAGGAGCAAATGTCGCGGAGCAAATGTCGCATTTTGGGGAGCATTTTTCACCGGAGCAATCGTCGCCGGAGCATGTGTCGGGTTACCGACATATGCTGCCTGACTAAAACCACTGAAGCGAGACCAATGATTTTTTGTTTATAGCAGTTAGAACATGAAATGAGCTTCCTAAATCCATATATTTCATTGAGAATGATATTTATTTTTTGAAGTAATTTAGCCGCATATCAGAGGAACATTTTGGGGGGACGCGCTGTATCTGGTAAATCTGATACAAATGGTACATTAATGCGGAATCAACTTATATTTCCCGAAAACGTAAATTTAATCATGTCAACAGTGTTCTTGAATTTTTATTCACATTAGTTTGTCGAAAATATGTCGTATGGATATTCTAGGAAATAAAGTACTTCATATTTCATTCTGCTGTATGATTTTTTTTCTTTTTGAGAAATGAAAACCAACAATTCTGAATCAATAAATAACAAAAAAATTAATATCACCCAGATTGTTCCAGAACCATCCCGCCTCCGGACCGCCCCTAACCCCTGTTTATTCCGTTCTTCATTTTTGTTGATGACACCCTTCAAACCTTTGAAAAACATCAGTTTAACTGTTTCAAATCAGCCGCCTTCCGTCAAATATTCAATACTCAATAATGGCATAATTCAACGAACAGACAGCTAGAACAATAGACCCGTTTAGGTGTCACTGATTTCGATATTTACGCCAGCTGTATATAATGTACTTACATTGTTCCAAATGAAGGCACGTTGAATCCAAGGTACATATTGTACAGGCAGTCTGGAATTCAATATTTTCAAAGTGTATAATGTGATATTTACCGCCCATAAGAATTTGTCCCCATAAATGGCCCTTTTTTTATAATATAATCACATAAACAAAGGTAATACATAATTAATAAATCAAGGTTATCGGTCCTTAGTAGGAAAAAATATGTTACATGACATAAACATACTGGCCCTTATTCTGAAGTCGGGTTTAACTTAAATTCAGGTTTAAAGTTGTGGTTTAAGTATGGAAAGCCAATTGTTACATAAGTTAAAGTCACTAACAGTAGAAATATCATATTTTAGCTCATTTGGCTCTCAAGTCAGTCATAATTGTCCAGTAAGCTTAAAAGATTATTGTCTTCACCATGGATGAATCAGGAAAGAGCACAGTAAACATAAAAAACATTCAACTTAATAACATTTTTGCCACTTTTGGCTTCCCATAATTTTAGCACAAAGTCAGGACCATTGTCTAAGTTAAACTGACTTCAGAATATGGGCATTGTAATAAACACAATATAATAAAAGAAGCGGGTGAATAACAATAGACAGGTAAACAAAAGCATGAAAAAGTGTGCATTTGCAAACAAAGAAATGTGAGAAGGTATTAATTAAAAAATATTAGAAATATTAAAAAATGGAACGTCTCTGGCAGTCACGTCTGCATTACGCGAGTAGCAGTATTGACTTTGAAAACGACCACGGAATAGTTATTCATAAAAACCTGTGTAGGCCTTATTGCCCCCATTTTTAGTTGTTAATTATAGATATAATAATCTGAGTTATAATTGAGCAGGGTGCCACAAGTAAAAGGAAAAAAAATCATATAGTGCTTCTAGACCAGTTTTTTACGCTGAATATGAATATAATTACGATATAACCAGCCTGTAACCTGTAAGGGCGCTTTTTTCAGAACATTTGAATTTTCTTGCATAGATTTTGAAATAAACAGTCAATTGCCCTGAAATTAATGTCATATGAAAGACAAATAAATATCCTACAATTTGGTAATATTCATGGGGAATAAGTAGGTCATTTGGCTGAGATTTTTAGCAAAAAACTGCATTTTTTGTAATCCCCCCCCCGAAAAAAAATTAAATTTTTACAATTTTACACAATTCTAAGAAAAATCATCAATTACCTTGAAATGTTCCAGAAAACTTTAATGGTGTAATATTACCATGTGGATGAAATTCCAACTCTGTGTCATTCTTTTGAGCAAATTTATCAGGTATCAAACTTGAACACTCAAATTTCAGAAATGTCGCTTTTCGTATACATTTTCGCATACTAATACGTATAACATGTATAACGTATAGTTAAAAATTAAATGCAGTTATCTTTTTATTTATCTTTATATTATTATCCTTATCTTTATATTGCCTATTTATTGGGGAAAACACTATTTTTTGGAGCACCCATTGAGGCAAATGGCATTTCTGCTATTTACCTAAAATTAATAAGATAAACTTAATGCCATAGCCTACACTAGACATGGCCTAGCCTCAGAGCAATATATCTTGTCATTAATCGCAATTGGATAAGTGTTTAGAGGTCATATCCTCCTCATACAATGTTGATTTGAATCAATAGAGATAATACAAAAAGCATAGAGCTGAAAATATAAAATGAAATCAAGCATAGAGCTGAAATTTCATTGAAATAAAAGTAGAATAATAAAGAACATTTTAAAGTTTCGCTTAATGTTCACAAAACAATTATATCACATCTCAGTGACATGCAAATGGAAGAGTCAATGTTGTCCGTCACTCACCATTTATTTTGGTTTGCAATGTTTGAATTAAACAATAGCCTATTTCAAGTTTTACTGATTTGGCATGAAGGGCCATCTTAACATTACCATGAAATGATGTAAAAATGGTAATACCACATGTTCAGAGAGGAATAAAACTTGGTTTTACGGGTAATGAGGAGAAAATTAAAATGTTTCATATATTAAACCACAAAATAGTGAGTTAGATAGTAATGTCGTCATTTACCTCATTTGCATACCAACCAAGATGTGCATATAACTGTCTTGTGAAATTAACCGAAATTTACAAATGTCATAACTATCTTTCTATTTTACATCCAATTTTGATGAAATTTTCAGTGTTATGCCTGTTGATTTTTCTCTTTTATTCAAATCAACTTTTTGTTGGGGTGGACTTGTCCTTTAAGAATTGGACCTAAATATAGATTTAAGCATGAGGCCTATAACGTTAAAAGGGTGCATGTAATTTGAGGAAGATGATTCATTCCTGGAGTGCAATGCGAACGACCATAATTTTGTAAAGATAAGCCCACGCCCTTGCGCACTCTTATTCCGAAGACGCAAGTTATTAATATTCATATCGGGGTCCGTAACTCATGTGGCAAAAATAATTTCGCGCACGGTGGGGGGGGTGGGAGGTGGGGGTGGGGTATTGAGTACGTGTTGCTGACAAGTTAATCCAAGAATAATCAGGAGCGCAGTCACAGGTTAATGAATTAATTTTATTCCTACACGTTCCTCCATTCGAGCAGATATATTGCAATGATTGAGCATGAGACAGATAGACAGAAAAGTGTTATTTACCCATTGTCCTTTTATTCAGAATAACCGAAATTAATAGAAACGATACAAATCTCGAAACACAGTTTTTAAGATAAGGAGTCTACTAGGGTAATGTGAGACAAGGGCAGATCAGGGTACTGTTTCACGAACACGTGTTACGTAACAAATGCACAATTTACTATCATCCAATCAAAACTAGTATCAGTAGCTTTTAATTCTGTTATCTTTCAATAATGAATATAAAGTAACTCAACCTCAACAGTTACAAAACAATATAACAGATACATAACTACAAATCATAGCAGGAGGGGGGGTTTGTGCACAGGGCAACCGGGAATTAACTATTTGGAATTAGGTACTCAAATCAAATCTCCACTTTTGGAAATGGAGAGCGAGATCATCTTTTTCTTGGCAATATTGATAATATTCTTAGTCCACGTACGTTACATCTCAACAAAGCTTTGAAGCCATCGATACCATAGGGTTTATTTTGAAAAAAACCTATTACGTAGTATACCAAACATTAAAAAAAAGAAAAAAAAGATGCAATATTCAGGTTGTCCTTTTGACTGATAAGAAAAATGATTTCATCCAAATTGGATTCACTTTAGGGCATACACACAGAAAAAGAAACATGAAAGGCCGTTTTAATGTCTTTGTTAAAAAAGACACGTAGGGGAATGTGTTTTTTTTTTTAATAGGAAATTGTTAAAGGCAATACTGTTATATGAAATATCTTAAAATAAAATGCACGTAAACGAGTATCGATGGTGCATTTAAAGTTGATTGTATCCTTTTTATTTCCAATCCACATCACCTAACACTTTTATTACAAATTTGTTACCATAAAAAAGTTTGATGAAATGAGCATCAGAACTTACCTTCAGGGTCTTCAGCAGCAACCATGCCAATAGCATAACAGTAAAGAACAAGTCTCAGAAAGGAAGTCATCTTTGAAACAAAAAGACAACCGACTTCGATCGAAACGAAGAGAACAATGATTAGGAATAGATATGGCAGACTACCATATCCAAATCTGAATTGTAATGGCCTTGGTGGTATTAGCCCCTGGAAAAAAGACGTTAAAGTTCAGATTATTAGGAATGCTGTTACGTCCATGTAACACCTGGATGGGTGTGGCCTGCGCAGGCGAATAGCAGAGGTTCATGGCTCACGTTCAACATATTACAAATCAATCGAGCAAACGGAGTTACGATTTTATCAGTCATGTCAGTGTAAGCCATACAATGTTGATAAGAATACCCCAAGCAAAGTGTGTGGTCACGAGAATGTATTGAAGGACGAAAATGCATTTTTTTAAGCTATATAGAAATAATTATATTTCAGTACCTGTATGATCTTTGTCTTGATCGCGTGAGCAACAAACCTCTGACGTCATCTGGACTGGCCACGCCCACCTCTTAGCCTTTATGCGTGGTGACAATAATTTGTTGAAGAAATTTTTTTT
Organism: Lytechinus variegatus; assembly: GCF_018143015.1. Classification (NCBI taxonomy): domain Eukaryota; kingdom Metazoa; phylum Echinodermata; class Echinoidea; order Temnopleuroida; family Toxopneustidae; genus Lytechinus; species Lytechinus variegatus. Next base: position 28,551,801 of record NC_054745.1, on the reverse strand, counting down.
TCTGTTTCAATAGCTACACTTATAAAATTACGCTGGACGAAATTTCTCTTGATATTTCACAGTCTCTCTTTTCGTTCTTTGTTTTTTTTTTTGCTTAGTCTTGATTTCTTGTTTATTTATTAATTTTTTTGAAAGATTTTTTTTATTTATTTATGTATTTATTTATTTATTATTATTATAATTAATATTATTCATTTTTATTTATTTTTTTTTGGGGGGGAGGCGCCCCAAGCACACCCCTCATCTGTACGCAACTGTCTTTGTTAACGATTGTATCTACCATAACATGACATAAGATCCAGGCCTCGCAACCGAATGGGGTGGAGCCGGCAGGGTACATATTATGATGGCGAATCAATACATCACTTCAGATCATACATGCACTTATTACATCCCGTCTTAATTTTTGCAATGCTTTAGTATATAATTGTCATGGGAAGTGAATTTTTTTATTATTTACCTACTGCTGCTTGACACCAAATAAGGAATGCGCAAAACTGAGGATTACAGTTATCAAATCTTTTCATTCGTTCTGTTCTCTTTTGATTGGGTTTACAAGAATTGAACATAAATATAACAAAATATAACTTACTTAATTAATCGTTGACTAGAGCCCCCATCATCCCTTCTGGGTTGACATGCCCTGTTACAACCGATATTCCCGACCTTTCGTTTGAGGACCGACGCTAATTTACAACGGTAGTTGATTTCGGAAGGGACTTTTTGGGCCCGTCATCATGGCCGTAAAACTCTGTCCTGCAATGCATATTGTGTGACATGAGATCTTTTTTTCGTTTCGCATCTGCGGCGGAAACATTCAATGTGCGTTTCGTGTGCAAAATTCTGGTTGCTACTATGGTAACAGCGATATATCCGATTGAGGACGACTTTCCAAATCAACATTTGACTCCTCCTAGAGCTCGAGAGGCCGCCCGGGGGGCCACTTCCATTGATTAGTGGATACCAGGAGCGACAACCCGTAAAAGGGGAGTGGGCAAGTACGTTACGTATAGTCCTATGTAACGTTATAAGGGTGTCAAAACGATGTTTAAAATGCTGAAAAGGGGATACATATCCAATACTTGTAGGGTGTCACAATCCAAATACTTATTAAGAGATGCATTTTCATAATCTGAAAAAGACTTACTTCCATTGTTTAGGGTGCTTTTCGAAACCCCATGGTCGCGCCTGGTATCCACTCATCAATGGAAGTGGTCCCCCCGGAATTTGAATCTAATCCCCATTTCTGGGGAAAGTAAAACATAATGCCCATTACATCGTGTGCTAGAGGCATATCGTTTGTGTAGAAGGCGTAAACAATAAAACAAAGAAACCCGTTAGCTCAAACCATCCAATCATTGCTAAGCTTTGTGTTACAGGCCCTATAGATCTTGCTTTTCGTGTGCAAAGCTCTTTCATACCATACCAGCATGCCATGCCATGTCTTGCCAAGCCATGCCATTTGCCTGCCTGAGCTCGCGGCGGGACTGTACCTGTATCATGGCTATGAATCCAGCTGGCTGGAGATATGCGAAATGTAGATTATGACATGGATAAGAAAGTGGTTTTTCAAACAAATCGAGTACATATTGAGTAAGGAAAAACTTACTGAATTAAGGCTTAGATATAGATCATTACAGTCCATCGAATCGATTTTGCATTTGATGTGGATTATTGGTGGATCATTGGCAATTGATTTCATGGATAAGATCACCTCTTCAGCCGGAACCATTTTCGCATGCGTTGACATGTACACAGCATGCAATAGGCCATAAACCGTCTGAAAAATGTTCAAATTTGCGGGGTTTTCTTCATTTGCCTGCTCCTCGTACCCAAACGATATGCCTCTAGCACACAATGTAATGGGCAGTATGTTTACTTTCCGCAAAACTGGGGGATTTCCCGGGAGTACACTTCCGTTGATGAGTGGATACCAGGCGCGACCATGTGGTTTCGAAAAGCACCCTAAACAAGGAAGGCAAGTCTTTTCCAGATTATGAAAATGCATCTCTTAACAAGTATTTGGGTTGTGACAACCTACAAGTATTGGAAATATATCCCGTTTTTCAGAATTTTAATCATCGTTTTGACACCCTTTCCCGACGAAAGGTCGGGAATGTCGCAATCTGCGACATTATGCGTTGCTGCGGCATTATGCGTTGGTGCGACATTCCCGACCTTTCGTTTGAGGACGCGTACGCTTATTTAGAACGGTAGTTCATTTTGGGAGAGACTTTTGGGCCCGTCGTCATGGTCGTAAAACTCCGTCCTGTAATGCAAATTGTGTGACATAAGATTTTTTTTTTTCGTTTCGCATCTGGAACGGAAACATTCAATTTGCGTTTCGTGTGCAAAATTCTGGTTGCTACTATGGTAACAGCGATATATCTGATTTAGGACGACTTTCCAAATCCAAATTTGGTTCCTCCCAGAGCTCGAGAGGCCGCCCGGGGGACCCACTTCCATTGAATGGTGGATACCAGGCGCGACCACACGTAAAAGGGAAAGAGTGGGTATACGTATAGGCCTATGTAGCGTTATGAGGGTGTGAGAAACAATGATTAAAATACTGAAAAGGGATATATTTCCACTACTTGTAGGGTGTCACAACCCAAATACTTGTTGAGAGATGCATTTTCATAATCTGGAAAAGACCTTCCCTTGTTTAGGGTGCTTTTCGAAACCCCATGGTCGCGCCTGGTATCCACTCATCAATGGAAGTGTACCCCCCGGCAAACCCCCCATTTCTGCGGAAAAGTAAAACATACTGCCCATTACATTGTGTGCTAGAGGCATATCGTTTATGTAGAAGGTGCTGGCAAAAGAAAAAAACTCCGCAAATTTAGACGGTTTATGGCCTGTTGCATGCTGTGTACATGTCAACGCATGGGAAATGATTCGGCTTGAGAGGTGATCTGACCCATGGAATCAATTGCCAGTGATCCACAAATAATGCACATTAAATGCAATATCGATTCGATGGACTGTAATGATCTATATCTAAGCCTTAATTCGGTAAGTTTTTCCTTACTCAATATGTACTCGATTTGTTTGAAAAACCACTTTCTTATCCATGTCATAATTTACATTTCGCATGTCTCCAGCCAGCTGGAGTTATAGCCATGATACAGGTGTATTCCCGCCGCGAGCTTAGGCAGGCAAATGGCATGCTGGTATCGTATGAAAGAGCTTTGCACACGAAAAGCAAGATCTATAGGGCCTGTAACACAAAGCTTGGCAATGATTGTAAAACAGTTTTCTACGTTTGATTGTATTGACTGTAATGTATAATCAATCTAGAAATTCGAGTCTATGATTAATCGTTAACTTTTGAGTTACCCGACTCTAATCTCGCGTTGTAGAGATTTGCGAAAGGTGCCTATTATCGGTTGTAACATGCCCCACTCGGCCCTGGTGGTCGGTCCAGTTCCTGGCCTCCGCAGCTTGCGATGTCTCTTCCACTCGGCCTCCGCAGACAGTTACCCTTCGATGAGTAGCGCCCAGATCAGAGATGTGGCTCCAACGAATTAGTGGACGAGATCGAGCCCCCAAGAATGACATGGGTTTTGACGAATCATGTCAGTGGAGAACCGGCGGCAGCTGGGGTCGTTATCTCGTTACCGACGTCGTCCCTCAGACTTAACTGTGACTGCCTATGGTAACATCTGTAGTCTATTCTAGCTTTAGGTGGTTCTCCCTGAATTACTGAAATTAACCTCCTAATATACCCTACCGTTACTAGGACTAACTGCAAAATTTCTATAAAGTAATTCAAAGAACTTCAATAACAGAAGAGTGCATGAAGCAACGCATTCTTATTAATACAATACACTTCCTGTGTATCTACACATCTACACTCATCAATGCTAGATCACTTTTGGTTATTTACGACACCTGTATGAAAATGCTTCTCCTAAGAAATATTTCTAACACCTGTACAAAATATGACATCAACCTGGTACACTTGTACTCTAAGGGGGGGGGTATCAAAAGTTTACAACGCTTGCTTTTGAAATATTCAAAACATAATGTACATGCAATTGTCTATTGGCCTACCCTAACCTGGACCACGTAAATATTTTAAACAAATGTTTGAAACACAACTATGATTAAATTTCTTTCCTGACAATAATGTTTCACAATCTCAGATAGATCGCCTTAGGAAACTCCAACATAATGCTGCCCGTATCGTCACAATGTCCCCCCAGAGGAATCCCATAACCCCCATTCTAAAATCTCTTCACTGGCTACCTGTTGTACAGCGCATTACATTTAAAATCCTCCTACTTGTTTTACATTCTATTCACAGAACTGCACCTCAATACAACTCTTCCTTGCTTACTCCAAACAATCCCTCTCGCAACCTTAGGTCTTCTAGTTCATTCTTACTTGCTGTACCACAATCTCTTTATTCATGGGGGATCGATCATTTCATTGATGAGACCAATGGGAGGTAATTTGATTTTTTATTGTAACTATTGGGACAAGAGTGTGAATATTAAGCTACCTACCTTCTATCGAAGTTTAATAGAAACATGGACGGATATGAAAAATTATGTTAAAGCAGAAGAGAATTACAAGGGAAATGAAATTTTGTACAACAATAAATATATTCAGCTGGATGGCAAAACATTATTTGATGAAAATTTGTTTTTGAAAAATATATATCGACTTCACCATATTTGTGATGAAAAAGGGTTATTGAAAAAGGATGCTTATTTTATTTTAAAGGGTTTAAGTAAAGAAGAAATTACAAAAATTGGAAAAATATATTCAATAATTCCTCATGAATGGAAAAGAAACGTTCAGCCGGAAAGGAAGTCTATCCACTGTGGCCTCAGCCTAGAAATAGTATTTACAAAGAAAGTTTATAAATTTGAAGAAATAAATGCAAAATGGTTTATAGAAGTCAAATTAGCAATAATGTAGAAATTAGCTCCGCTTTTTATAACTTAATGGAAGTTTATAATATAACAGTTAAGGAAGTGGAAAAGATTTTTGTTCGACCAAGGTTGTGCACATTAGTTTGCAAATTGAGAGAGTTTCAGTTTAAATTATTGTATAGAATAGTCTATACGAACCATCATCTACACAGATTCAAACTTCGGATAAATGGGTTGTGTTCATATTGTAATACTTCAGAAGAAACATACCAACATGTATTTTTTGAATGTAATATAATTAAAAGACTGTGGGAGAAATGTGCTGATAAATTAAACTTACCGTTTCTTAGGAGAATATCTTGGAAACAAATTCATATTGGAATAAATGGGACTAATGTAAAAACAGAACAATTATTAAACCACATTATGATTTTGATAAAATTCATGATCTTCCATGGTAGGGAAAAGGGGTTACCTCCAAATGTAAAGGAAATTAGAGATAAATTAATTGAAAATAGAAAAGAAGAGAAACGGCTTGCAACGGAAAGGGGAACCTTGGCATTTCATTTAAGAAAATGGGAGCACTTTGACGAATCAGCCTCACAGTCTTCCACCACTTAGGTTTTTTTTTTTTTTTTGTTTTTTTTTTTTTTTTTTATTACCATTATTATTATTCTTTATTTGTAGTTTATGGGGGTAGGGGGGTTAAGTGTAGCTAAGGGTCTGGTTTTAAGTTGTGTGTATGTTTTTTTTTTAATATAACTTCCTCATTAATCAGTTTGATTGAAGAGTATGGAGAATTTTGAGTTTTATATACAGATTATAAGTTTATTTCCGTAATTTAGATTTTTGCTGTTGTACCCGGATTCTGTTCTGTATTTATCCCTTCGTGATTATAAGTTGTTAAAAAAAAATTTGAGCAGATTAATTTTAAGTTTACATTTGAAATTCATATATATTCCTTTTCTCACCATGTTAAAATGTTAATGTGTTAACTTGAAACAATTAAGTTTTAATGTCATGTTATATATATATATATTTTTTTTTTTTACATGTGATATGAGGAAGAAATAAATATGATTTAAAACAAAAAAAATGCTGGGCCATTCCTATGGAATAAACTGCCAATAGAAATCTGCAATATTTCTTGTCTCACCACTTTCAAAAGTTCTCTTAAAACCTGGTTATTCACGCAAGCTTTTAGGTAATTGTTATTCTACCCCTCTTTTGAGTAGGTTTTTTTTCTTTCTTCCTTTCTTTTTCCTTTTCTTTTCTTTTCTTTATTGCGCCATGAGCATCCTTTTATGATGGATACCGGCTCATTACAAATGTTCATATTATTATTATTATTATTGTAGACTAGAGCCTTTCTGGAAAAAGAGGCCTGTATAAACTTTAAGAAGCACTTTGGGGTAAAAGTTGGGAACCGGACTATTTCACACAATTCAAATATGCTCAATCTGATAGAATCGGTTTCCAAGCTAATTTTTCATGTTTTGACCACCTAATTTGCATAAACAAAATGGCTGCCAAATTGAAAATTCAGAATATTATTTCGACAATGTTCTTTAATTATATTCGCTTTCACAGAGACATGAATACTGCCAAATCCTGCATACGTACGTGTACCTTTCGGGGAAAATGTTTATTTTTGTTTCCAGCTAATCAATAATGCAGATTTATGCATAATTTGGATCATTATGCTTTCATTTAATAATGTCAGCTCAAATGTTTATATTTTTGGGACAAATAGTATTTGCATTATTATAAATAATTGTACGGCCCTTAGAATATAATATCACAGTGAATATGAATGTATTTTATAGTTTTTGAATTTATTATGTATTTCTTTGTATTTTGTACCTTTTGTTTCGTGCATGTTTTGCTATGGGATCTGTCAAAGTATTGATTATAAATGGTAGAAAATGATAAGTTTCAAGGATTTTTACATGTTTGTATTCGAATATATCCATGGGCATTAACAGATGCACCGACTCCCACACTCACATCTGCATTCAAAGGTAAATTCGCATTTTAAAAGCACACTGGTGGTGATCCAACAAATTTTATGAACCTATCTGTATTCAAGCGAATTTCACTATTAATTGCTTAAATTTTTAATATAATTTATTTTTCTTTTAAAATAATTTATTCATAAAAAAAATCACATGTAATAGTTACATAAAATGTAAACAAAGTCATACAAAGCATGAAATATTTTCTTCAACAATACCGTTTTCAAAATACACAAATTTTTACTTTCACAACGCTTCTCTATTTCTAAACGATTACAAATCAACCTTTTGAATAAACAAAGTATTCCAAATTTTTTAATATAAAATGCTTTTTTTAATTATGATATCACTCAATTCATTCGTATTTACAGTTTTAGATGATGGATTATTAAATTTGAATCATGATAGTACTGTAAATCTCAACTCCTAATAGTCAATCTGTCGCATTTAATATCCTTTGGAGTAGTTATGTTCCCCGACCAACAGAATCTCATCACACATACATGTATATATATATATATATATATATATATATATATATATATATATATATATATATATATATATATATATATATATATATATACATGTATATTCAGTGTGCGTTTCTTTAGCAAAATGAAGTGAAAACAGTCTGCTGAAAATTAAATGTCTTGTGTTCTCCATTATGCCTGTCAAATTGTCCCAATTTTGAAAAAAAAATCTCAGAACTGAACCCACATATTTATAAACCATCTAATGTCTCATTTTGCCTATTAATTAAACCGTTTTAAATGATTTAAAAGCCACACTGTGGTGTTCTAAAGTTCCACAGCATCGGTTTGATTGCAAACTGGTGTTGTTTCAATACGTCTCTGGTGTGGACATGTATAGATTCCGGGCTGGCAGGGGCGTAGATAGCGGGGGGATGGGGGGATGCATCCCCCAGAATTTTAGGTGGGGGGGATGGTGTGTACAATCATCCCCCCCCCCAGGTTTCTGTGGGGGAAGAAGCAAAACTATACAGTAATAAAGCAATGAATGCTAGTTAAAATCAATCAATAATAATAGCAGTAATAATCATAACATAATGACAAACCTGATCAAAATTGGACTTTTATTCAGAGTCAATCATCTTATATGCATTTACAACTTGCAAGTTTTAAGTAATAACAACTGTCTTGCGTCGTCATATACATTTAAGGATCGTTATTCAGAGTTTCACCAAGTACATTTCCTTATAATAATTATGTATTTGCAAAGGAGATAAGTTCAAAATATTTCATTACAGATTTAAGAAAGTGTCGCTTAATCACTCCCTTTCAGAGCAATTGCTTTCATAACACATTAACACTGTTCAAAGGAATTAATAAGAAATTACCTATACACATACACTGACCCTTTTCCCTGCTGGCCATTTCCTCAACCCCTACTTTGCAAAGGAAAGGTGAAAATTTTCAGTCTCTAAGGAGCGAATTAGTAAATGAATGATTTTGGAATGAAAGTGCAAATTTTGGATGGCCTCAGTGATATCCGAGGTTTTTTTCACTCAATATTCACTCTTTCATATATTCACTCCTTAAAGAGTGAACTATTTCACTAATTTTTTCAGAGTACTTTGCGCTTTTCAAAGAAGGTAGAATCATCCAATATATAGACATGCCTTAATTCACGAAGGCAGATTGAATCAATCCATGGATAAGATTAATTTATGGTCTAAGTTAGCGTTCATACTTTTGTACTTATACATGTACTGATTATTGAATCGTTCAAGAGAATAGGAACTTAGCAAGTATGTTCCTTTCGAGCGTGTTACCTGATACTGCCATATGAAGCATTAGTATGCCTGTTTTTCCTTCATGTTGGGCATTATAATCCTTTACTGTTAAGGACTGTTTTGCATAACTATATTGGGTGAAAATAAACGTCTTCCAGTTTCAAGAAGTAAGTCGAGGCGCAATGTATTTTGGAATTACTTATACCAGTGATTTCTGTACGTGCGCAGTCTTCTAGGTTTGAAGGTTATAAACTGTTACATTTCCTTACCTATGTTTTTATCATAATCATCATAACAAGGTACATAATAAGAAATGAATCGAAATTATAACAAGTTACTATCTATACAGTTTACTTCCGACAACCCGGTGAGGTTTATTTCATTTCCATACTTAATTCAATCAAGCCTTTGTAATCATGGTAATTTAAACAGAGTGTGCTTATCATTTTAGTGTCCGCATATCTGCACGTGGATAAGAAATATAATGTTGAGCTTTTTTTATTTTACCCCTATTACTATAATTGTAATTGATATTTTTTTAGTTATTTGGCTGTTTATTTGTTTATTCCTTTAGTTGTTGATTCATTCGTTTGATCATTAACAATATCGCTACTTTTAAAAGAGTATACTACTATACTAGTAAAATAAGGAATACTAGTTATTCTAGATCATGTTTAGCAGGATTGTCATGACCAAGATGATAACTAGACATCCGACAAATGACATTTCTCTTATGATCATCTTTACTCATTGTCATTAATCAACCAAAAGATTACTGCCATGAAAAATGTGCAAGGAAGTTTGTTTATTACTGGATGCTCTGTTTAATGCTGAAAGCAAAGTGATTAAAAGACACACGAGATAATCCATGAGGCAGATCGTGTTATTTTGTTATCTTATCTCGTCTGCTTTGGCCCATGATATTTTGTTTTTATCGAGTACGTTATCTCCTTCATTCTTTATATTTATATATTAAATATATATATATATATATATATATATATATATATATATATATATATATATATATATAAAGTATGACCCAGCTATGGATCACCCCCCCCCCCCCAGGTCTAAGGACCTGTCTACGCCACTGCGGGCTGGTGTTCAATTACCACCGGAGTTTTTGCAGTTTAATGGTAATATAACTGTGCTACAAGCCCAAGACAGAATTTCAATATCGTTGTTGTGATATCGTGACTATTCAGATTATGTAACATGCATTATAGAACTATACCATTGCTTGTATTGTAATTCAAACCACTCAAATATATATTTATTGAGAAACATTAAATATTGATGCAATAAATTATTTCACACACAAAAAAGTACAGGACTGGACTAGACTCGACCGCAATTTATGAATTTGATATCATTTTATTGAAGTCACAATAACGGAAAGAAATTTACAGAGTATATACAAAGACATAGTAAAGATTAAGATAGGCCCGGGTCATGACGCATTACTGTCGACGCAGGGCAGTAGTATAAAACTAAATGTACAATTTCGATGTAAGTAACGCGTACATAACTTAAACATATAAAATATCTGAAAAATGGATACGTGAAATGATAAATTACAGCCAAAAGTTAGGGAATTATTAGAAAATGAGAGAAAAAGAAGTATTTACACACACACACACACATATATTTATACTAAGTTTACAGATATTAGGTTGAGACTAATCTCCAAAGCATGCATGTACAAATATCAGGAGTAATCATATCTAGAGCACTAGATATTGCCCGATTTTTCTCAATATGACTCTATCATGACAATGAATTTCAAATTACCATATTATATAATATTTGTATCAACTATTATTACCCAGTGTGTGTGTGTGTATATAAATATATATATATATATATATATATCGCATACATTCGTTATTCCGAAGCTTCGTAATTCCGAAGGTTCGGTTATTCCGAAGGTTCGTATTTCCGAAGGTTCGTAATTCCGAAGGTTCGTCAATCCGAAAACGAAATAAGGTTCGTAATTCCGAAGGTTCGTCAATCCGAAAACGAAATAAGGTTCGTAATTCCGAAGGTTCGTTAATCCGAAAACGAAATAAGGTTCGTAATTCCGAAGGTTCGTTAATCCGAAAACGAAATAAGGTTCGTAATTCCGAAGGTTCGTTAATCCGAAAACGAAATAAGGTTCGTAATTCCGAAGGTTCGTTAATCCGAAAACAAAATAAGGTTCGTAATTCCGAAGGTTCGTTAATCCGAAAACGAAATAAGGTTCGTTAATCCGAAAATTGAATAAGGTTCGTATTTCCGAAATTGAAAATTATTCATTTTGGTAACAAACACGGATAATAATAATAATAGCTGGGAGAACAGTTTTCAGAACTGAAGTGGCTTCCCTGGGTAAATAATATAATTTTTATCATTTTAGGCCTACATGAAATTTCCAAAAGTTTGAGCACGTGATTCGCTGGCAACATCTCACAAGGATGCCCTTTTAACAGTAATTGACCAAATAGGCGAATTTTACATTTTCCCCAAAACCGCTTGCTCGCTACGCTCGCAGAAATGAAACGTAATATATAACTTACCAATCAGAGATCACTTATTTTTTTTTGCTCAACTTAATTACTACAAAACACACAACCTCTTTACACAGATGATAATCTTATGGCAAAAATATCCGTTTGCACCAAAATGCCCCTATTGGCCCCTTTTTTGGCTCCCCAAAAGGAAAATACGTTCCGCCGCCACTGGTTGAAACACTTATCGTCTTCATGGCTAACTGCAAAAAGTTCTTAAAATGTCCCCTTTAGATCAGGTCAGAGCTTATATTTAAAATTTCTGTTCGCGCTTCTTGCTCGCAGTTATTATCTAGTTACATAGGCATCTCGTTTTGAAGATCACAAACATATTGCCCATCATATTAAAAAAATATAGCTCGCGCTCGCATTATTCAAAAAGGGTTTATCATGTTATTACATATTTACTTTATTTTATAAGTATAAAGCTAATTATTGACTGTTAGGACTACCCTTTCAAAAAACAAACAAAAATCAACTTTAAGCTGCCGATCGAGGAAAATATGGCCGAAAAAAAAATGCTCCCCCCCCCATTTGACAAAAGTTGGATCCGCCGGGAGGGAGGCAGGGGGCACTTGCACCCCAAAAATGAAATAAAAAACAGGGAAATGCATATTTTTCCAAAAATGGGAAAGATCTTTTTTTCAAAAATAAATATGCTGTTTTTCATGTTTTCGAAATAAAATACTCTTTTTAAAGTAAAGTTTTCAGGCTGGAATATTGCAAATTTTCAGCTTGCGCTTCGCACTCTCAGTTATTCGATTGGTGAAATATGTATCCTAAAGAGGTCACTAAATTCTTTCTTTAAGATTCCTTTTCTGGTCAGTATGTTTAAGCTCGGGTATTGCGCTCGTGTTAATTCTTTAGTTAGATGTACATATTTTTAGTGACAGCAGAAATCTGCTTATTTCCATTTTTATTGAAATACCCTTAAGTTTTAGCTTGTGATTCACGCTCGCAACACCTCGCAATAATGCCATTTAAAGAATAATTGACCCCCAAAACGAGTTTTACAACTTCACATTTGATTTTTTTACCAAGCCGCTCGCTCATTATACTCTCTCCCGAAAAATAAAGGCTAAATAAATATACATTTTGCCATAATAAGAAGTCATTTCAAAAAAGTTTTTTTTGATAATCTTAAGGTGAAAATATCACCAAAGTGCCCATTTTGACGTATGAGTTTCATTTTTTGGCTTTACCCCCCAAACGAAAATTCGTTTGGCCGCCCTTGCCTTCCCATCCTCATAACAATTGAACGGCAAGTGTCCACCCCCCCCCCTTGCCTCTGCCTCTGCTTTCCCGGTTTTCATTTTTCGGATTAACGAACCTTATTTCGTTTTCGGATTAACGAACCTTATTTTGTTTTCGGATTAACGAACCTTATTTCGTTTTCGGATTATCGAACCTTCGGAAAAACGAACCTTATTTCGTTTTCGGATTAACGAACCTTCGGAACAACGAACCCTATTTCGTTTTCGGATTATCGAACCTTCGGAACAACGAACCTTATTTCGTTTTCGGATTATCGAACCTTCGGAATAACGCCACAAATGTTCGGATTAACGAACCCTTTTTCGTTTTCGGATTAACGAACATCGAGGTATAGGCAATTTACGTGTTTCGGAATTACGAACCTTTGGAATAAAGAACCTTCGGAATTACGAAGCTTCGGAATTACGAAGTGTAACCATATATATATATATATATATATATTGTAAAGAAATGGATGAAGAGAACAATGGTAGGCGTAGCTTAAATCAAGGTTCCCCAGAGCTATCTACCCTTTGGAAAAATTGGTGATGCCGAAAAAATGTCTCTGCCGGGAATCGAACCCGGGCCCCCAGCTTGGGGAACCTTGATTTAAGCTACGCCTACCATTGTTCTCTTCATCCATTTCTTTACAATATTTAAATAAAAAAGAGTTGCCAAAAGCTGTTGTACATGTATAACTTTACACACACATATATATATATATATATATATATATATATATATATATATATATATATATATATATATATATATATATATAAATATATATATATATATATATATATATATATATATATATATATATATATATATATATATATATATATAATTGTGATGAGCAAGGACCTACACATTGCGTGGGTGCTTCAGTGGGTAATATATTGGCGAAGAAGCTCAAAAAGCATTGAAGCTAGAGACATAGCCTGGATTTCTTCAACTTTTATTAGTACAATTAGCTTTCGGGCATTTAGTTTGGCTTCAAGTTTTGTTCAAGTTTTATTGTAAGTGCTTAACCAGGCGTGTGATGGGTGGATCACCGACCTGGTTCGGCACTTACAGTAAATCTTGAAAATACCTGAAGAAGGCCCAACTAAATGGCCGAAAGCTTGTACTAATAAAAATTGAAGAAATTCAGGCTACGTCTCTAGCTTCAATGCTTTTTGAGCTTCTTCGCCAATATATATATATATATATATATATATATATATATATATCTTGTTATCAAGGACTAAACTCTTCATTCCAAGAAATATAATTATTGTGCAAAGGGCCTGATATACGGCTTCAGCTGGCAAGGACGTGCATGTATGAGGAGACGGCACTTTGATTGGTTGAGGGGGGTTCGGTGATAAAGGTGTCCCATGACATTTGCTCCGGCGACAATTGCTCCGCTTTAAATCCCACACACTACTAGAATGACTAACTTCAACCCTGGATTTACAACTAAACCATGGCTGGGATTCGAACCCACGACCCTCTGTTTCAAAGTCCGAAGACTAATCCACTGGGCCACAACGCTCCACTTCATATACTTCATGAAGAGTTTTCGCATACTACGGTGGATACCCTCTACAAAGCATCGATTCCTTCGACAATGCAATTAAAATCACAATGGAGAGCTGAGAGGCTTTTGTCGAAAGCTGGTGGACTGGGACAGCAGATCATCCAAAGATTTGCACCGGACGAACATTGCAAACATGTCAAGAGTCAAGAGATTCCGATGCAGTCCCGGTCCACCAACTTTCGACAAAAGCCTCTCAGTTCTATTGTGATTTGACTGGCATTTTCAAAGGAATTTGTGCATTTCAGAGACTTTCCCCGTAGTAAATGCCAAAAGTCCGGAATGAAGACGTGAATAGGCTAAATGCTATAGCTGCATCAAGAATTATTAAAGGAAACCAAAACCCAAGAAAAGAGGCAATCTTATTGGAAAGAGTAAAATGAAAGGAACAATTTAAAAAAAAGTTTCATCAAAATCGGTTATGAAATAAGCAAGTTATGGGAGTTTGAAAACTCTTGTTGTACTTTCTATGGGCATCCTCAAATTGGCAAACGTGCTTCAAAATGGCTGATTTTGTGGACAACTCTCCATTTGTTTTGTACACAAATTTTCAGATTTTCCTCATTATATTTCAAGTTGCATCTTGCCTCCTTCTGAGCACAAAATATAATCCACACCATATATGTCAAGGTCAGGAGGTGATAATGTGAAATATGTAAAATAAAGGGGAAAATCTGAAAATATGTGTACAAAACAAATGGAGAGTTGTCCACAAAATCAGCCATTTTGAAGCACGTTTGCCAATTTGAGGATCCACATAGAAAGTACAAGACTTTTTAATCTTCCATAACTTGCTTATTTCATAACCGATTTTGATGAAACTTTTTGTAAATTGTTCCTCTCATTTTACTCTTTCCAATAAGATTGATTCTCTTCTTGGGTTTTGGTTTCCTTTAAACCAATAACGTAAATATAAAACAAATCTTGGAAGTGCATGGTCTGAGATGTGAGACTAATTCAGCATTCCCTGCATCTCTCTGCATGTCAAATAGATCAAAGATAATCGGAAAAGAAGATTTCAATTTGATTTCCAAGTGGGTCCGACTGAGTTGGTAGTTCTACTTTGCGGCTACTATTTCACTACAAGGTCACGCATGGGTAAGCGTGCAATAGTACTTTATATGCACTCAGACTAATGCAAGGTATTTCTTTTGGATCTTTCATTATACCGAATAACCTGATCCGTTGAGTAGTAATCATACACTTCGGCAAAACAGGTAGCTATGATCTTGATACCTCGTTTAGAAACTTAAAATTGATATTGTGGGCTATCCGGATGTCGGTATATGTATATTTATTTTTTATACATTTAAGTGTATGTCGTCTTTGCACGACAGCTGCCCATACAGCCACAATACCTTTGTTACAGTTAAACCTTTGAGTATAATCGAAAACTCATTATTGCAAGATTTAATATCTTGGATACTTTAAACGGATATCGATCTTGATATCATTCCTGTATATCATTGACATAATTTGAAGAAAAAAATGCATTTGTACCTTTCCAGCTAGGCATTCCTGCATTTTTTATGAGAAATCACCATATAGTCAAAGCAGTGCATGGGGCATTTTGGTCCAGTGGTTACGATCCTCGTCTTTCAATCAGAGGGAAGTAGGTTCGAATCCTAGCTTTGGCGTGTTTTTCTTCAGCAGAAATTTTGTGATGCACTCGACCGAGGTACGTGAGGTGAATGTGTACCTGATATGACCCCTCATTCTTCTCAAAAATCTAATGCACTGGACTTTCAAAGATATATTATACGTGAGGAAAAATGCCCGAGCGAGAACGTCCAATATAACCGAAGAACAACGGCAACAAATAAGAGAGTGGAACAGTGCCGATGTTTCTCTTTACAGTCATTTCAATAGGACGTTATGGAGAAAGATAGAGGAGGGAGGAGCAACTTTTAATAAAGATTTACGGACGTTCAGGAGAATGATGCGGGACTACGCTACGGGGTGCGGTATAGAGAACAGGGAAGCCGCGCGGAAGGGACAGAAAATGTTGCGCGTCGCCCACGTGACCAAGAACATCTCGCTTTTCTGCAAACGACTTGTGAGCGAAAACTACGAGATTTCGACATTGATCATGAAAAGACAAAGATTGGGAGCCCAATGCGATGTAAAGAGGAACAAGGTTTTATAAACATGCGTTGAGGATATACTGTTTTTTGAAGGATGAGGACATTGGCGGCGGAAGCCAAAAATTTTAGGAGGGGACAACCAAAAAAAATTGACAAGCAAAAAAAAAAAGAGGTTTTCAACCCAAAAATTTTAGGGGGACGTATGAAAATAAATTGACAAGGGAAAAAAAAGAAAAAAAGTCATCAACAACAAATTTAGGGGGGACCGTCCCCCCTCCTCAAATTTAGGGGGGCACGTCTCCCCTGTCCCCCCCCCCCCCCGCTTCCGCCGCCTATGGGTGAGGATATTTTTAACAAAAACAAAAGAAATTGTTGGAAAAAAGCAGGCATTTTGAGAAAAAAAATGTCAAAATTAAATGACCTTCAAAATATAAAGGATATTTTTTATGTGGACTCTTTTAAAAAGCGCTTGAACATTCCGTTTCATGATTTTGTACATTCAGTGCAATTATTGCGCCCCCTTCGGCCATGTTAAATTAATTAAAAAAAACCCGAAGAATCTAAATGACTTGTTAATTTGAATATTTTCTAATCAAATAATTTAGTTTATGGCAAATTTGACTAAGACAAAGTCTGACTATGAATAAAATATTCTTATCAAATGACTTTACGTGTCAGTCCAGTCAATCGACAAATATTCTTTAGTCATTTTAATTAGCTTGTTTTAGAGAAAAAATATATATAGAAGGGATTGGGGTAAGTTAACACCTGGATTTACTCCGAAGATGTTGCTCCCGATCTGGATTCAATAATGAGTTTGCTACAATTTTAATTGTGGATTGTAAATGAAATAAAAAATATCAAACACTTTGGGAATAGGGCTATATGTTAAGTAGTCTCAACCCGTCTTTATTTTCTCTTTAATAAAACATTACATTAAGTTAAGAATAATAAGACCATGAAAAGGGAGCTGCATGGCTTGGATGTTATGAACTATTTAGGGTATTATTTGGAGGGGAAGCGTAGTCTCCTATGCAGACTCTGAATGGCTCGTGAGGTGGGATCTGCTACTGGTTTGAAAGGGCGAGCGTCCCAGTCTGCTATACAGACTCGTTGAATCAGCAAAGGTACACACACTGCAGATTTGGGTCTATATTTGTAGACTAGGGGAAGCGAGTGAGGTGAATGTTTTGAAACTGTTGATTTCGCAATGAATTCGTCTTGTATCAAGATGTCAAACATGGCTAAGGCAAGTCAATTTAAAGTGTGATGAAGAAAAAATATTCAATATACAATAGTTTAACGAAAATGCCAATGATGGGAAAAATGGGACAACGGTCGACCACCGCTATACCTGCCAGGCTTGTGACATCACAGTGAATGTTCCATAAAGCCGTTTGCTATAATTTACGTACGTATGACTGGTGACCCTGTCTTTTGGGTAGTGATGTATCTCGTTGGGGCTGTCTTAGGACCGAAGAACATATCCCAGTCGTGTTTAAAGTCATGCGTAGCTTAAAGGGATGCTCCGGGCTGGAAATAATATGATTTTAACCGATAAAAAAATCAGACAAACAAAACAGTGAAAATTTGAAAATCTGACAACGAATAGCATTTTAAAGATTTTCATTATTCCGCTGAAATAGTTTCAGGCATGTCTTCATGAATATTAAATGAGCAGAGCAAATTGATGATGTCATATCCCAACTTGTTCTTTTGATTTTTATTATTTGAAATAGGTTTATTCATTTTTTTTTTACCAAGATCAGAAAAATTTTGGAGTGACAACTGATTTAGTGCATTGCATATTCATTGCTGCAACTAATTTCGTTATAGAGGAGATACATTATTCACACATGTATGAAAAAATTAAACAATTATGATTTCATGTAAAAACATAAAGGAAAGTGGGGATGTGACTGTTGTGCCATCATCAGCCCATCTAATGAGTATTATTCAAATGCAATAACTTCGCTATTTGTTATCAGATTTTGATGAAATTTTCAGGATTTTGCTTCGTGAATTTTACTCTATATATTTATTTAGATATAAATATTTTCAGCCTAGACCATCCCTTTAAGAGTGACTTTCACTTGTTGAGTGAATTACACATTTTTATGTAGTAAAATTTGTAACCCTACCATTCGAGAAAAGCGCCCTCTAAACTCTCGAAAGGGCGGTCCAGTTTAACCGACCCTCTGCGAGTTTGGCTCATAAAATCAGAAAACATCGGGTATGTTGGTCCCGACCCGAACATTTTCATATTTGACAAAGCGTTGGGTATGGACCGGACCCGACCTTAAGTTAATTAGCCGGCCTTTTTTCTCGAACTGTGTTACACGATCAGTGCCCGACTGAACGCGGGAACAAGATGTGACGGCACAAGTCCTCTCACCGTATACACCACCATAAGTCAATGACCTTATAGTAAACTATATCTAGTCGAAAATGTGTCTATAGGCCTGTGCATTTTAATGATTATTGTGGCACGCACTTAAAATATTGGGCAACATTGTGTTGGGTAATGTATGTTGGTAAAAAAAATATACAAATATATTCTGGGCAATCATGATCAAATTTAGCAAATCTATTACTCAATTATTAGTTTTTATTAACCAACTTGGGCAGATTTTAACCAATAGTTGTGAGGACAGTATGTTTTCCATCCGGGTTGGTTAGAAGTTGGGCATTTTTTGGCCAACTATTTTAAGAGTGTATATAGGTTTATATTATCTATCTCATATTGAGATTTTTCATAAAAGCTTGAATAAACAAAAGACCAGTTTCGGAATGTTTTTTTCTGATTGTTATTAGTTACTAATAACAGTCCATTAAGCTGAAGGGATTAAGTAACTGATGAAGTTTGCAACGATCTGAGCTGTTATAGGGCCATATGTATGTGGTGAAGATGATGTTGTTACTGTTGTTGGTGGCGGTGGTAGTAGAGGGGACTTTGGAAAATGAATCTAATATTTATTCTGATGATAGTAATTTTGTTAATGATGATGATTATGATTCTGGCGTTATGATGGTCATGATGGTGATTTTCATGACGAAGAAGGGGGGGATGGTGATGCTGCTGATAATGACGAGGATGATGGGGATGGTGATGATGATGATAGGGCTGATGATGCCGTAGTGGTGGTAGTAGAGGGGACTTTTGGAAATTAATCTGGTATTTAGCCAATTTACTGATGATAGTGATTTTGATGTGATGATGATGATGAATATGATCCTGGCGTTAATGATCGATGGTCATAATAGTGATTTTTATGACGAAGAGGAGGGTGGTAATGATGATAATGATGATGAGGATGAGGAGAATAATGATGAGGAGGAGGAAAATGATGATGGTAGTGATGATTATGGTGATGAGGATGATGATGGTGGTGGTGGTGATGGTGATATTGATGGTGAGGATGATGATGGTGATGATAATGAGAATGATGATGATGCCTGATCTGTATGATGATAATGATGATAATCATAAGTTTTCTAAAATAACCGTCTTGTCCGGGCAAACAACATGTATGGATATTTATATAAATTGTTTTCTCCCTCTTTTTTTTGGAGGGTGGGGGGATGAGCTGGCGTTTGCTCACTCCCTCATTTTCTACGCCAATTTTCCAGGCTACCATCTCCCCTGCCCCCCCCCCCCTCGGTGTTCCATTTATAAATCTCCAATGCTTAAGTTAACGCGTACTTTGCAAAGAAAAGAGCACATGCCACACCCATCAACTGGCCACGTCCACACAGACAATTCTGGAGTACGAGTTCATTATAGCCTAGCCTGCCTACACATGCAAATGTGATGTATGCATGGCTTATTTCGAAAGGGTGGGTGTTGTCGCGTTAGGGTGCGTCAACGCGAACGCGAAGATTCGTCCAAAGCCCCCCGGTTTGGCCGAAAGGGTGCGTTGGGAGCGCCACGTCGCGTCGCGTTCACTGGAACGCGCCCTTTCGTCCAAAGCCCCCCCCCCCCCCCCCGGTTTGGACGAAAGGGTGTGTTTAATAATAATGAATAAATAAATACAAATATTTATAAGAAAGCTGAACAAACAAAAAAGACGAGTGATATGTGAAATTTGCATTGGAACATAAATCATCATATGGCACAAACATTCTTTTTAAGGTAAAAAAAAAACAATGACGGCATGCTGCATGAGGATTTTTCGGTGGAAAAGTTTTTGGTGTATACATGTAAAAATTATGACTGATTTCAAGGTTCTTTCAAATAAAAAAAAGTAACTTACCTTCAATTTTATACTTTGCAGGTGTGTATTTATTACAAAGGAAAACATTCGTATACCTGGAGATATTTGGTGTCCCCCAAATTATAAAACTTACGGCAGATGTGTCCTGGAAGGGCAAGGCCAAAATTGATGTCGGGTCAGCATTCACAACGTTTAACTCTTCAGACCCTACCTTACTATATTTTACACTTGAGACCCTGCCTCAGTATATTTTGTGAGATGTATCTGTTGTGTATGTGTGCGTGTTGTGTGTATAATAATAATAATAATAATATGTGCGTGTTGTTTGTATAATAATAATAATAATACTTATAATAATAAAAATAATAACAATAATAATATTACTACTTATAATAATGATAAATATAATAATTTTCACCCAAAGAGTGAATTTATGGAAATGAATTTGGAATGGAAAATTGGCACCAAGTGGCTTATTGCAAGGGTGGGTATCTGATTTTATTATCATTATTATTATTATTATTATCATTATTATTCTTAGTTGAACTTTTCTTTCTTTTCCTCAAATTGTCAATGCTTTAAATGATTGAAAATCCACTATTTTACGTGCAAATTGGCAATGTTTGACAAAATACCTTATATTCAGCTTTCTTATAAATATTTGTATTTATTTATTCATTATTATTAAACACACCCTTTCGTCCAAACCGGGGAAGGGGCTTTGGACGAAAGGGCGCATTCCAGTGAACGCGACGCGACGTGGTGCTCCCAACGCAACCTTTCGGCCAAACCGGGGGCTTTGGACGAATCTTCGCGTTCGCGTTGACGCACCCAAACGCGACAGCACCCACCCTTTCGACATAAGCCTGTATACATGGACGTGGATATGCTGCACTGGGTGATCGGGTTGTTTTACGAAATTACGGGACGGTGCCCGACCTGTACCTGTGCTCTGGCTGTGCCTGGTGAATTCGAAAATGAAGAGGACCAAAACATAGGGTGAGAAAGTTACCGTCCGTTTTACAGTCCGCTTTTTGTTAGTTTGCTCATTTAGAATTAAAGGGGCTAGAGAATTATTTTTATTTATTTGTTAGGGACCTAGTCCTAGATCACGTTTGATACCTTTTTGGTAACGCAGAGATGCCAAGTTCAAAGACCAGCTATGCGCGAGATTTTTCTGTGAATCTGAGTGGGATCACAGACATTGTGTACAATGTATATGGGGATAGGCTGTGATAGTTGCGTGAGACAGAGATTTGAGGGCATGAATAAGAGTCCAAAATGCTTGAGTCTCACGCATAATGCGTGAGACTTGGTAGCTCTGGTAACGTTGGTTAGAACGTCTAACGTCACTCAGAGTCAGAGTGATAATATTACTAGTACTAGGCCTATAGGCTGATCTAGGCATGTAGGGCCCCTGTTAAAAGTTAGATCTAGGACCTAGTAGTAACAGTAGGCCCTAAACGCCGTCAGTGACAATGGAAATGCACATGAATAGAGGGAACGTTATTCTAACCTTAAGCCTAGATTCTAGATATAGGCCTAGGGCCTACTAGTACTAGTTATAAATCTAACCGTTACTTAGGTCTAGTCTAGTTCTACTTCTAAGTTCTAACTTAGATCTCATTGTAACTTAGATCGACTAGAGTTAGATCTGGATGAAGATCTAGACTCTGCTAGATCTAGACTAAGTTTATATCTAGATTGGACTAGTTCCCACCTCCATGACGCAATTTTAAGCTAGATGTAAATGTTAGAATCTAGGCCTACCTTTTAAGAGATCAAACGTTAGATCTAGCCTAGGCCTAGTCCTATCGTTAGACGACTTCTACTAAGTCCTCGCCTGCCCCGGTGACGATGTAGACCTATACTAACACTACTGTTAGGCCTAGATTTCTAACGTTTAACCTCTCTAGGCCTAGGCCCTAGCCTAGATCTAAATAAATTATAGGCCCCCTAAGATTTAAGTTTTAACAGGTCTATACTAGACTGTAGGGTCTAGATGTAGATCTACCGTTAGTAGACTAGATCTGGATCTAATGTTAGTGTAGGCCTACTGTAGATAGTACTAGGCCTAGATTTAGTAGTACTAGAGTGGGAAAAAAGCGGGTCTAGATCTAGGCCTAAGACAGAGTAGATCTAGCCTACATCTAACTTAACCTAGATCTAGTAATAGATCTAGGCTTAACTAGTTTTTCTAACCTGCTGCTACTAGCTGGCGGCTGCCCGAACACGATATATCGTCCCAATGCAAGTCCTAGGCATAGCATAGACCTAGAACTAGTCTAGAAGCAGCTAGGACCTAGGGCTATGCAGCCGAACTAGTACATAGAGAGGCCTGGATCATCGCTAGGCCACAGCCCCAACGTTTCTTAGACTCAAATCAAAATCCTAACCAGAGATAGATCTAGGCCTAAGCTGGATAATTAACATTCTTGGTACTCAATATGGTAGCGTCTAGATATAGGCCTAGAATCTAAATGCAATGTCCACATTTTTACATCTTACTGTGGTGTCAAATGAT
The DNA here is from genome assembly GCF_018143015.1 of Lytechinus variegatus. Lineage (NCBI taxonomy): Eukaryota > Metazoa > Echinodermata > Echinoidea > Temnopleuroida > Toxopneustidae > Lytechinus > Lytechinus variegatus. The sequence continues at coordinate 28,528,940 of NC_054745.1, read as the reverse complement.
ACAAACCATACTGAGCATATTCTAGTGTAGTAAGTTAGGTTCTAACGTTAGATGTACATTATGAAGTTTAGATCTAGATTTCCTCGATATAGGCCTAACTGTTAGGCTAGAAATTCTAGTCCAAAATCACCCATTTTTATATCAAAGATTTTTAGCCTTACATTCTAGGAAACTGAGGTCTTGGAGACTTGTTAAAACTGGATGAATAATTATTGACCACCCCCCTTTTGACATTCGACTTCGTAGTTTTCTTCTAATTTACACCCATTCATATTTATTAATAAAGGCGCCACTGGGCTAACTCTCGCCAGACTTTAAATATGGATTGACATGTCCAGTTTCGCGAATACAGTGTACTATAAGATCTAGATCTACAAAGAAGTAGATTATCATCAGTGTCTAATTATTGTCAATGAAAATTCCCATACATGTATATTGTAGCAAAGATGCTATGAGGGAAAGATAAGTTTGGACAGACCGCGTAATGAAACGCTCGGGAAGAGCGCCCTACAGCGTTGAGTAAGTAACGACCTTTTTTTACTTTTGCATATCGCGAGAAGATGGTTGTGTACAAAACATATGAGAGAAATGGTGAAGGTTTGAAGGAATAAACGATTTCTACATTTAAAAAAAAATCATTTTCCCCCTTTAATTTAAGATGAATGTATTTCGGAGGTCGCAGTGGCGTAGCTACGGGAGGGGGGCACGTGCCCCCCCCAGGTGCCCCCCAGAATAAAATTGGCAGAGCAAAAAGAAAAAAGGGAGAAAGAAGAAAGAAAAAGGAAAGAAGAAAGACAGAAGAAAAAAGAAGAGGAAAAAAAAGGAGGAGGAAGACGAGTGAATGAAATAATGTGAGGGGAAGACTTGCAATTTAAAAAAAATCTTTTCATGTTACTATATTAAATTTTTGCTGGCGCTTCGCGCCATAATTGCCTGTTCAATGGGATTCATATCTTGCTCAATAGGCTGATGTGGAGCAAGTCCGAGCTTTCATTATTTTTTTTTCATTTACAAATTAAGTGCTTTGTAAAATGTCCGTTTAATGGTCTACATATAAGCATTTTAAGCTCACGCTGCGTGGTCACATTGTTTGATTTGCCAAGTTCATATTGTCTACGTGTATTCCATAATGTTCCATTAAACAAATGTATTCAGAATGCCCAGATTTTAGGTCTAAATATGAAACATGCGCGATAGCCTGCATGTTCTTTATTTAAAATGTGCTTAAATTATCCAGTTTTACATCAGAAAATCAATAATTGTCTGCTCACGCTTCACGATAGCATTAAATTATTAAAGGTCAAGTCCACCTCAGAAAATGTCGATTTGAATCAATAGAGAAAAATCAGACAAGCACAATGCTGAAAATTTTATCAAAATCGAATGTAAAAAAGAAAGTTTTCAAAGTTTCGCTTATTTTCAACAAAATAGTTATGAACGAGTCAGTTACATCCAAATGAGAGAGTCGATGATGTCACTCACTCACTCACTTAATCTTGTTTTTTATTGTTTGAATTATACAATATTTCAATTTTTACAAATTTGACGATTAGGACCTCCTTGCCTGAAGCACAAAATGTTAAAATAATGGAATTCCACGTGTTCAGGGAGGAGTGAAACTTCATTTCACATGACGAGAAAATAACAATATTTCATATTTCATATAATAAAATACAAAAGAAATAGTGAGTGATGTCATCAACTCTCTCATTTGGATGTAACTGGCTCGTTCATATAACTATTTTGTTGAAAATAAGCGAAACTTTAAAATGCCATAACTTTCTTATTTTACATCCGATTTTGATGAAATTTTCAGTGTTATGCTTGTTGAATTTTTCTCTTTTTATTCAAATCAAGTTTTTGTTGGGGTGGACTTGTCCTTTAATGATACCCAATTGACTATATCCTATTTATGACTTACAAAATATGAATAGAGTGTCCCGCTTTTAGGTCTAAAATCTCAATTTTCTTCCTCTTGCGCTTCGCGCTCGCATCAGTTGTTTAGTTACATACCTATCCCATTAATTAATACAAAAAGTGCTTAGAATTAACTTTTTTTTAGGTCGGAATGTCAAAAAATTTGCTCGCGCTTCGCGCCCGCATTATTGAAATATATACCGTCTTAGTGGGTAACTGTAAGCAGTCCTTAACAGGTCCCTTTTCCATAATGCTATCTAACAGTTGATAAAAATTTCTGTTCGCGCTTGGGGTACATACGAATCTTGTTCAGGATCACACATAACATTGCCCAGAAAATTAAATTTTCAGGAAAAATACATTAAAGTAAAAAAAAATCGCTCGCGCTTCGCGCTCGCACTTTTTGTAAGGCTCATGAGATTATTTTATGTTTATGTTGTTTTATAAGAATAAAACTAAGAAGTGACTGATATAGGTGAAGATAATTTCGGGCCCCGTCCCCTATTGGCGAAAGTATTCGACCTTGTGGACACATACACACACACCGGAAAAATGGCCGGTGCCCCCCCTGATAAAGCAAGGACCCCCCAGTGCCCCCCGGGAAAAAAATCCTAGCTACGCCACTGGGAGGTCGCCTGCGTAGCAGAGCGAGACTATAGGCGCCGCTTTTCCGACGGCGACGGCGTCAACATCAAATCTTAACCTAAGGTTAAGTTTTTTAAATGACATCATAACTTAAAAAGTATATAGACCTAGTTCGTGAAACTGAGACATAAGATTATTCAGGTATTACTAAACATTCTGCCTGAGTTTCTAGCACATAACAAATGTCAAAGGTCACTTAGGGTCAATGAACTGAGACCATGTTGAGAGAATTATTTTCAAAATCTCAACCGAAGGTTAAGTTTTTGAAATGACATCATAACTTAGAAAGTATATAAATCTAGTTCATGAAACTTGGCCATAAGGTGAACCAAGTATTACTAAAGATCCTGCCTGAGTTTCATGTCACATGACCAAGGTCAAAGGTCATTTAGGGTCAATGAACTTAGACCATGTTGGGGGAATCAACATCAAAATCTTAACCTAAGGTTAAGTTTTTGAAATGTCATCATAAATTAGAAAATATATGGACCTAGTTCATGAAACTTGGACATAAGAGTAATAAAGTATCGTTAGACATCCTGTGCGTATTTCAGGTCACATGAACAAGGTCAAAGGTCAATGAGCTTTGGCCATAATGGGGGTATCTGTTGAATTACCATCATAACTTTGAAAGTTTATGGATCTGACTCATGAAACTTGGACATAAGAGTAATCAAGTATCACTGAACATCCTGTGCGAGTTTTAGGTCACATGTTCAAGGTCAAAGGTCATGTAAGGTCATTGAACTTTGGCCATGTTGGGGTATTTGTTGAGTTACCATCATATCTCTGTAATGTATTGGTCTAGTTCATAAAACGTGTACATAAATGTAACCAAGTATCACTGAACATCTTGTGCGAGTTGTAGTAGTTTTAAAAGTCAGCACTGCTGCTATATGGAATCATGTGATGCAAGTGAGACGCCAGAGGCATTCCACTTGTTGATGAATAAATCTCATTGTTTTCATCAATTATTTATTGACTATCCATCATCCTTATAATTTCTTAACGCTAATTTTTAAATGTGTGTAGTGGTTGACCTGTTTTTATTCAATCTCTAATCATGCAGTTTTGTCAACCGTTATAAATAATTTCCCTTAAAAAAAACAGTTGCATTTACAGCACATAAATAATTGGTAGTTTATGTCAGGTAAACACATACAATCTGTAGATCTACATTGTAATTAATTTTGTCTCGCCTGCAATGCAGAAGCGGGATATTAATATAGTCGCCGCTTTTCCGGCGTTGTCATCGACATCAATTTTCACCTTGGACATACTGGTAATCAAGTATCTCACTGATCATCTTTCAAGAATTTCAGGTCACGTGACAAAGGTTAAATGTCATTTAGCGTCAATTGACTTTGACCATGTTGTGGTAGAACATCAAAACTTATCATAGGTTATGATTGTCAAAAAAAATGATAACCTTTCTTTAAATATTCCTGTTCGTTTGCATGTGACGCATATCAAGTATCAAGTTTTTTATCCCTCTGCTATTACATTCTTGCATTTACTTTACTTTAGGGAATGGGGAATACTTCGAAGAGACAAAGTGACTGTTGATAAGCTGTACTTTTTCTAATGTAAACTAATAATGTGTTTGCTGCTTTTTTCTTTTCTTATTTTTTTATTCTGTTATATTTTAAATTACTTGAATTAATTATATGTGATTTGTTATCCAAAATTATGAAAACACAATAAAAACTTTTTTTAAGTATCAAGTTTACTAGGCCAAGGTCAAAGATCCTTGGGGTCAATAAACTGGTAATAACCTACAAGGGTTTTGCGAATGGTTTGATTTTGAATTAGCAAGATATCTTAGAAATTATGAAACCTTATTCTACTGAACTTGAAGATCACGGTTATCAGGTGTTACATCAGTTACATGAATAGGTCTATAGCTCCGGGCTTTGGGGTAAAGTGCAAAGGTCATTTTGCCTTTTTGGTTCAATTAATTTTGACTGATTAATTTTCTTTATTTTTCAAGCTTTTTCTCCATTTTCTGTATTATTGGGATTACAATCTAAAAATGTCTCCCTTTCTGTATTCCCCATCTCATTTCAGAATTATCTGATATTAGCCAGTGCGTCATGTGCGTGTATCCTTGTGCTCTTGGTCTTAACACTACAATGGATGCACCAGTCTCCTTCGTTCAGTGTCACACTGATGACATCATACAGATCAAGGGAAAGTCCCGCTCTGCCAATGACGTCACCATGGAAGCAGTCAAGCGGCGGAAGTCTTCTCGAAGATGGCAAACGTTCAAGGTTGAACGAATCATGGACGCAAGCCTGTAAACCTCTGACAAATCTCGCCTTCGTGAAAACTCACAAGACCGGTAGCACCACACTAGCTACGATAATAAATCGCTTCGGATTCACCCGGAAGTTATCGTTTATGTATAACCGGAAGCACTCGCATGGTCATTTCACGGTGCAGAAGTTAGAAGTGGAAAGATTGTTGCCTCCAATGTGTGTCAGGGAGGGTGATTACGGGAACTACCGAAATTATAATTTGATGACGGCACACTTCAGGATGTTGCCCAATTTAGCTCAGGTGAGGTATATTTTAAGTTCAAAGTAAATCCCTCCATGTTTGTAAGCATTGTCGCGGTCAAGGTTATTTTTGCGAATTGCGTGAACAAATAGGGTTAAGCAGGCGATTAAATTAAGGGATAACCAATAGTCTTTGTGAAACTATAGTAGCCTTTGATTAATTTATGGTCTCTTATTTTGATAAATTTTAGCTTTATAATAAGACCTAGGTCCCTTTCCATAAGGACCTGTCGTAATAACAAGTGATCAATTTCTTTAACAAGTTTACTATTAGCCAAACAAATTGACCGATTTCAGTAGCTTTGTGACGTATCATTGTGACGTTTTTATAAAACGGACCCCTGAATATATGTTCTATTTTGGTTTGTTTTATATAGTTGATGAAGTTGATGGCTCCAAATTTCAAGATGATCACCATCATCCGAAAACCACGGTCTCAGTTTGAATCCGCCTTCTCTCACTTCAACGCTGGGGGCAGCATGGGACTCCGTCCTCTCGATAGAAACACCACGCTTACTGAAGATTTGACGCGCTTCCTAACAAATCCCGCATTCTACTGGAGTCGCGCATCGTGGTTTGCGCGCTGGTATACGCGAAACGGACAGCTTTATGATCTGGCGGATACAGACAACTTCGGGAGTACCGAGGAAGTGATTCGGATGATAAGACATCTCGATAGAATCATCGAGTTAGTGCTGATCGCCGAATACTTCGACGAATCGCTGGTTATTCTCCGGAGATTAATGTGTTGGGACTTCAAAGACATCGTGTACATAACGCAGAACGCGCGTGGGGAAAAATTCCGATCCGAGTTGACGGCAGAGCAGGAAGCGCGTCTGCGCAGTTGGAACTTGGCGGACTCGATCCTGTATGATTACTTCAACCAATCGCTCTGGGCGAAGATTGCTCGCTATGGTCCGGGGTTCCAGCGGGATCTTGCCCATTTTCGCAGGCTTCTTAAAGAATATCAACGAACGTGCACTAACGGAACTATAGTTCGTTCGAGAGGGAATCGCGTAAAGTTGGTAGCAGCGAATAATTCAGCATTTTGTGAACAGGTTGTAGATGATAACTATCAAACAGAAAAGCTGATAATTGAGAGACAAAATGGAGTAGGTTCGTGTTGACGAAAATCTGGCAAAAAAAATGTCAAAGTACTCATGTTTAAGTGAATAAATGTGAATGATAATAAATGGAGGAGGTAACTCGTAAATTTTCCTATCGGAAACTAGCACTGGCAAAGAAAAGCAGATGGTTTATTTCATGAATCATTATCTCAACAACTTCAGTTCTCCGGAGTCCGACAACCGCGTTATGATACTAAATACATTTTTTTTTTACTTATTTATTTATCTCTCCGGAAAGGGATATTCCAGGCTGAAAATAATATTATTAGAATGAAAAAGAGTAACAAAAAAAATGAACGAGTAGAACGCTGAAAATTTGATTAATATAATCAATATCTAATAAAAAAATTAACGGAGATATTTAATTGTTCTAAAATCTTTTGTGAAAAACAGCTACCTGCATTATGTCGATTTGCAAAATTTCCGATGATGTTCTCATGTCTCTTGATATAATTACATTAATGATAATACATTTTATATTTTCATACATTTTTGTCTCACCTGCGAAGCAAAGTGAGACTATAGGCACCGCTTAACCTGAGGTTAAGTTTTTGAAATGACGTCATACCTAGTTAATAAAACTTGGCCATAAGGTTAATCAAGTATTACTGAACATCCTATTAGAGTTTCATGTTACATGACCAAGGTCAAAGGTCATTTAGGGTCAATGAACTTAGACCATGTTGGAGGATTCAACATCGAAATCTTAACCTGAGGTTAAGTTTTTGAAATGTCATCATAACTTAGAAAATATATGGACCTAGTTCATGAAACTTGGACATAAGGTTAATCAAGTATCACTGAACATCCTGCATGAGTTTCACGTCACATGACCAAGGTCATTTAGGGTCAATGAACTTTGGCCGAATTGGGGATATCTGTTGAATTCCCATCATAACTTTGAAAGTTTATGGATCTGATTCATGAAACTTAGACATAATAGTAATCAAGCATCACTGAAAATTTGTGCAAGTTTCAGGTCTCATGATTAAGGTCAAAGGTCATTTAGGGTCAATGAACTTTGGCCGAATCGGGGGTATCTGTTGAATTACCATCATAACTTTGAAAGTTTATTGGTCTAGTTCGTTAAACTTGGACATTAGAGTAATCAAGTATCACTGAACATCCTGTGCGCGTTTCAGGTCACATGACCAAGGTCAAAGGTCAATGAACTTTGGCCGAATTGGGTGTATCTGTTGAATTACCATCATAACTTTGAAAGTTTATGGATCTGATTCATGAAACTTGTACATAAGAGTAATCAAGTATCACTGAACATCTTGTGCGAGTTAGAGTAGTATTCAAAGTCAGCACTGCTGCTATATTGAACTGCGTGATGCAGGTGAGACGGCCAGAGGCATTCCACTTGTTGTTTGTTTGTAGTAAGCTAGGTAAGAAGAGGTAATTATTGTTATCTCACACACTAAATCCGTATTCAATATATTTTTCGTTTATGGTAGACAACAAAAAATAAATATGATTAAAAAAAAAGTGGAGACATGACGTCATCGGCTTGCTTGTTATAACTTCATTGAGACATGACTATATGGAGCTGTTTCAACGAACCAACGGAAAACTTTGAATTGTCATCAATTTCTTATTCTCTTTAGTTTCGTGATGAACACTTTTAGCGTAAACAAAGTTGTATAAAACAGCCAAGTTTGTCATCTTTAGCAAAGATACTACGAGGAAAAAATCAGACGCTTCGGCGATTTTTTTAAACGCTCCCAAACGCCCTATGAATGCTCATGGGGGAAGGACACCCACTAGCGTTGGGTAAGTAAACCATCGCACATCGGCACGCAGCTTAGTATAAAACATATGGGGGGGGGGGGACTGAGAGAGGGGACTTTGGAGAGGGCTCAAGAATGGTGCATGGGAATAATTCCACCTTTTGCATGTTTTGTTACCCAGCAACCTCTGGAATATATTCATCTTTAATCTAAGATAAAATAAATAAAATGTAAAAATCGTCTATTCCTTCAACCCTTTACCATTTCACGCATATGTTTTGTACACAACTATCTCTCGATACGCAAAGGTAAAAAAGGTCGTTACTTACTCAACGCTGTGGGGCGCTCTTCACGAGCATTTCATTACGCGGTGTATGTACTGTCCGATCTTCCCCTTGTTTTTTCAAATATACAATATATGGTTTCTTGTCAATTCGAGGGTGCTGATTATGAATCTGAATGATGCCACTTGTGTAACCTTGAGCATTTTCCGCAAATTGGCAAAATCCAATATGGCCGCCAAAATATGCAAATTACCCATGAAAATCATAAAACTGCCAGCAGATTGGCTATAAAATGTATGTAAATGTGTTGCAGGAGTGAAATGCTCTCTGAAAAAAAAGCAAATTTTGAAAAACATTTATCTTTCTTAATATTCAAAATGGCCACCATAGACCGCTGTATTCGACATGTACAATATGAATGGGGAAAAATAATTTTCACAAAGGTGAGCACTAAATACAAGTAATTGTGATTTTTTGTGAACTAATGGATGACAGCTTGATTGCTAACAAAATGTTTCATTTGTTATGTCATGTATGTAATAAAAGTAACATTTTTATTCAAAAAGCCACCAAACGTCCTGACAGTGTTATGGATAATATTAATGGGGACAAAAGAAAATCACAAGAGTGAGTACTAAAATGCAATTATTAAGTTAAGCGAGTGGACTACTGTTGAAAAACATGTTTAATGAAACATGATATTTAAGATGCAATTTATGTGATAAATGCTGTATTTTGAAATTCAAAATGGCTGCCATAGGCCCCATTTACATTATGTACAATGCGAATGGAGAAACTAATTTTTACAACAATAAGAACATGAAAAGCATGTAATTGTGATATACGAGTAAAATATTGTCTGAAAACATGGTTTCTAGCTTAACATATCATTTCATTTGTCATGCATGAGATAAATGCTGTATTGTTAAATTCAAAATGGCCCCTATAGACCCTAACAGTATTATCTACAATGTGAATGGGGACATGTAATTTTTGTAAGAATTTGGATACGCTTGACTATGAAATCCATATAATCCTTCTGTATGAGTAAAATATTATTTGAAAGCATGATTTTTATGAAATATAGCATTTCTTCTACCATGTAAGTGATAAATACTGTATTTTGACATTCAAAATAGCTGCTACAAGCCCTAATTAAATTATTTTACATGCGTTTAGGAAAACTTATTTTCAGTGGGAATCATAAAATATGCATATAACTGTGATGTACGAGTAAAAATATTGTCTTAAATATGATTTCTAAATATCATTATTATTATTTGAGGATACGGAAATTTCGCTCAATTGCGGATTAAGTTATCTCAAATGCAAAAAAAATCAATATTAAGAAGCAATATGGGCTTTTACAGGAATTTCATTGCATTTTGTTCATGAAAGTGCCGCATAAATGTTCTCGGCTCAATGTATTATCCTTTAAACTGTGATTCACACATCCCCAACACAATTTACAAATTATTTGGTATCATTTTAACAAGCAAGCATACCATATGGATTTTACCCATACACTTAAGCGTCAACCTCTTCAAACACACCGCGCGCCGCCGTGAAAAGCCGCAAAAATGTGCCATTTCCCCCATTTTTTCAACCATATCTTTTGATCTGATTGGCCTAGTTCACCACCGGAAAAAGCATTAGAAAATTTAACTCTTCTTCTTTATGGTGATGTAAAAATCACGATTTTTTGTTGTGCCATCGCACCGTCATTTTTTGGTTATTTTCCATCAATTTGGTCAAAATTTCTGTGGTAATGAACTTTTTGACTGAACGCTTCCGGCTATATCTGGTGGTTTCTTGCCGGGAGTGGGCTATTTTTTACCACCGGAAAAAGATTCAAGTCATTCAGTTCATTCTGAACATTTTGATATATAAATGATTCTCATTGGATGAAAAAAAACCCCGTCAAAATATTAAACAAATTGGAGCCTCCGTCTGATTTGGGGAACTTTGCTACATTTGCGCATTTCATTTCTCCACGAGGGAGGGGAAGAGAAACCCGACACCGGGTATCGATGAGATTGAATGAGAAAAAGATGAAGAAGAGAGGCGACATTTGTACTAATCTTCAGTAAATAATCACGTAGGCAGAGAGCGATGAGACAGCTAATGAATTGCATCTCACATTCCTTGAAAAGAAAATGACAAGAAACAATGCCTGCTGAAAATGAACAGTCTCAATAAATCGCCGTACGTGTCCCTCCCAACATGCCCACCTCCGTGTCACCCTTGCTCTAAATAGAACGGTCGCGAACCTAGCGTGATCCCATCCGATCCAATCAGATTCAACCGCACAGCTGAGCGAAATTGTACGCTTAGTCGGTTCTGTGTGGCGCGCAGCTGACCCGGGCTGATTAAAAGCTTCAAATTAGGTGAAAGAAATCGGGGGTTACAAATTCATATGTTGTGCCTCTGTTACACAATGTTGGGTAAACTGTTTTAGAGTGTAGAAAATGTCTGCATACATTTGTAATTCCGAAGCTTCGTTATTCCGAAGGTTCGTATTTCCGAAGGTTCGTAATTCCCAAGGCTCGTAAGTCCGAAAACGAAATGAGGTTCGTTAATCCGAAAACGTAATGATTAACGAACCTTATTTCGTTTTCGGATTATCGAACCTTCGGAATAACGCCACAAATGTTCGGATTAACGAACATCGAGGTAGAGGCAATTTACGTGTTTCGTAATTACAAACCTTCGGAAATACGAAGTGTAACCGGAAATTTCGCTCCATTGCGGATTAAGTTATCTCTAATGCAAAAAATCAATATTAAGAAGCAATGTGGACTTTTACACGAATTTCATTGCATTTTATTCATGAAAGTGTCGCATAAATGTTCTCAATGTATTATCCTGTAAACTGTGATTCACATAACCCCAACAGAATTTACAAATTATTTGGTATCATTTTAACAAGCAAGCATACATGTGCCCATTTTACACAATGTTGGGTAAACTGTTTTAGAGTGTAGAAAATGTCAGCATACATTTGTAATTCCGAAGATTCGTTATTCCGAAGGTTCGTATTTCCGAAGGTTCGTAATTCCGAAGGCTCGTAAGTCCGAAAACGAAATGAGGTTCGTTAATCCGAAAACGTAATGATTGACGAACCTTATTTCGTTTTCGGACTAACGAACCTCCGGAACATCGAACCTTATTTCGTTTTCGGATTATCGAACCATCGGAATAACGCCACAAATGTTCGGATTAACGAACCCTTTTACGTTTTCGGATTAACGAACATCGAGGTATAGGCAATTTACGTGTTTCGTAATTACAAACCTTCGGAAATACAAAGTGTAACCGGAAATTTCGCTCCATTGCGGATTAAGTTAACTCTAATGCAAAATCAATATTAAGAAGCAATGTGGGCTTTTACAGGAATTTTATTCATGAAAGTGTCGCATAAATGTTCTCGGCTCAATGTATTATCCTTTAAACTGTGATTCACATATCCCCAACACAATTTACAAATAATTTGGTATCATTTTAACAAGCAAGCATACATGTGCCCATTTTACACAATGTTGGGTAAACTGTTTTAGAGTGTAGAAAATGTCCGCATACATTTGTAATTCCGAAGCTTCGTTATTCCGAAGGTTCGTATTTCCGAAGGTTCGTAATTCCGAAGGCTCGTAAGTCCGAAAACGAAATGAGGTTCGTTAATCCGAAAACGTAATGATTAACGAACCTTATTTCGTTTTCGGACTAACGAACCTCCGGAACATCGAACCTTATTTCGTTTTCGGATTATCGAACCATCGGAATAACGCCACAAATGTTCGGATTAACGAACCCTTTTACGTTTTCGGATTAACGAACATCGAGGTATATAGGCATATTAACGTGTTTCGGAATTACGAACCTTCGGAATTACGAAGTGTCGACCGGAAAGAAGGGGGGCCCTGAAGCTTAAAAAAAACATCAGAAGAGAATTTAGGTTATATTTTCCATATCAATTTAGTATGCTCTCATATTTTCCTCTCTATTTCATATCTGACTGTCTGCCTACAATTCGTTTAGGATATTCCTCATTGGAATGGTCGCAACCGTGGTTGCCGTAGCAATCCTGATGGACGTGGTCAAGCTAATCCGTCGTCCAACCGACATCAAATACAAGCGAGTCCCAACTGCCTCCATGGAAGGGACTTAGAAGCAATCAATGGCCAGAGTGGAATTCATATTCGGAGTGACGTCACGTGGATTAGCGCGCTTCTTGACACCCTTGTGCGCAAGGTCAAAGGTCAAGCATTAACATTTCAAAAGTTCCTTCAATGTAATAGGAAATTATCAAGACTGTCTACCGCTCCTTAACAAAAATATAGAAAATAGCGATTGAAAAAAAATCCGCTGATGTCATTCTCCGTGTATACTTTATTAATAATATGATCTTTAAAAAGTCATATAGTAGCAAATATAATTCAACTATAAAGTTGATTTTGATTTATTTAAGTACTTCTTCTTGTTAATTTACTGCTGGTGGAGGACTTAAAATTGTGTTTTTCATTCTTTTGTAATGCATACAAAAGTTTTGAAGACTAAAATTATTGTAAGAATTATTTGTAACACAGTCGTCCCATTTTATAGTCAGAAGTTTGCGTTCATGATTATCAAAACTATTTGATGCTCCTGAACAAAACAACAACGGGATATTATTATTTAAAAAAAATATATAAAAAACAAATAATACGCTCAAATCATTCCTTTATATACCAGTCCAATCTGGGATCAACCGAAAGTTTGACTATCCTTATTTACAATTTGCTCTTAAAATAGCCGTAGAAGAGGAAATATAAAAAAAAACTCAAATGATAATTGTGATTTATTTAAGTATGTCTTATTATTTTGATTGCTGGTGGAGGGCTCTTTTTGGGGGGTGCATTATTTTCTAATGTAAGTTTGCGGAAGACGACATGAGTATAGTAAAATCATTTTAAGAATTAAAATGTAATCCTAACATTCTACATAGTGTCTCAGAAAAAAAATGTCTCATCTATTAATACATCGATATGTCCTACTGCGCTATAAAAAGTGTGGTGTTAAAACTTACACCAATTGGTGTTAATAAAGGACCACACTCTGAGGTGTTAAAATTACACCCTAGAGATTGAACATAACACCAAAGAGTGAACTAAAGGTGGTGTAATATAGGTGTAAAACTAACACCATCAATTTAACACCGGTGTAAAAGAACTGGTGTGGCCCTTTATGTACACCGGTTAACAATACAGTTTTTGTCTCACCTGCGAAGCAGAGTGAGACTATAGGCGCCGCTTTTCCGACGGCGGCGGCGGCGGCGTCAACATCAAATCTTAACCTGAGGTTAAGTTTTTGAAATGACATCATAACTTAGAAAGTATATGGTTCTAGTTCACGAAACTTGGCCATAAGGTTAATCAAGTATTACTGAACATCCTATTAAAGTTTCATGTCACATGACCAAGGTCAAAGGTCATTTAGGGTCAATGAACTTAGACCATGTTGGAGGAATCAACATCGAAATCTTAACCTGAGGTTAAGTTTTTTAAATGTCATCATAACTTAGAAAATATATGGACCTAGTTCATGAAACTTGGACATGAGGTTAATCAAGTATCACTGAACATCCTGCATGAGTTTCACGTCACATGACCAAGGTCAAAGGTCATTTAGGGTCAATGAACTTTGGCCGAATTGGGGATATCTGTTGAATTCCCATCATAACTTTGAAAGTTTATGGTTCTGATTCATGAAACTTGGACATAATAGTAATCAAGCATCACTGAATATTTTGTGCAAGTTTCAGGTCTCATGATTAAGGTCAAAGGTCATTTAGGGTCAATGAACTTTGGCTGAATCGGGGATATCTGTTGAATTACCATCATAACTTTGAAAGTTTATTAGTCTAGTTCATTAAACTTGGACATATGAGTAATCACATATCACTGAACATCCTGTGCGCGTTTCAGGTCACATGACCAAGGTCAAAGGTCAATGAACTTTGGCCGAATTGGGTGTATCTGTTGAATTACCATCAAAACTTTGAAAGTTTATGGATCTGATTCATGAAACTTGTACATAAGAGTAATCAAGTATCACTGAACATCCTGTGCGAGTTTCAGGTCACATGATCAAGGTCAAAGGTCATGTAAGGTCAATGAACTTTGGCCATGTTGGGGTTTTTTGTTGAATAACCATCATATCTCTGTAAGTTTATTGGTCTCGTTCATAAAAAGTGGACATAAGAGTAACCATGTATCACTGAACATCTTGTGCGAGTTAGAGTAGTATTCAAAGTCAGCACTGCTGCTATATTGAACCGCGTGATGCAGGTGAGACGGCCAGAGGCATTCCACTTGTTGCTGTGTAGAATCGTCTCCCTGTATATTCCGGTACCAATTTCATACGGATCTTTGCGCGTATGACTGAGTCAATCTCAAAAGGATGGTAAAATCTGAGTTGCGCCGGGTTGACGGCTGAAGAATTAAACAAAGTGTGAACAAATATTGTGTGCAGGCAGGAAGACACCTACCACACGCACATACTTTTTTTTTTTAATAATATTTTATTTTCTTCCTCTTTCAAAACAATAAGTTGACAATCACAATTCATATAAATAAAGATTCGTTGCATGTATACAAGCAATTAACAGTCAAACAAATAAATATATCAATATCAATTAAATTACAAATATTTTAAAAATGATTACAAATGAAATCAAACCGCCATATTTCTCTTCTATCATGTCTATAACAATATGAAACTTTTTTTTTGTAAGAGAAAAAAAAAAAAATTACCTCAATATCATGTTAATATCAAAATTATGTCAAATCAAATAAGAAACTCTACAAGCCTTCAAGAGGAAGATTACATATATATGTTTCACGCACCCCACACTCCCTACTACACAATATACCACCCCCCCCCCCCACCAAAAAAAAAAAACACACACACGCCCTCACACACACAGAAGACCCCCCCCCCCCCTCCCAGGCAGCAAACATACCATTGCACACTCGCATTCACACGCGGACATACCATTACACACTCACAACACCAGCAGACACATCACACCTGTTTGCATTCAATGTCTCATTCACCCTCAGTTCTTCCCATTTCTTTACATGCAAACTCAATTTGCCCGATTTTATAGCCAAGCATTTTTCTTCCTCCCTACGTTCTGCAATATATTTTTGTATTTTATGGCAGGAAGGAACCTGACTATTGGTTCTGGATTGGAAAATGGCATGTTTGATGAAAAAGATTATACTGTTTACACAATTATTTCTATTCGTACTTCCAGATAATCCCAAATGTATATCTCTCCATTCTAAATCTCTTAATTCAGATATACAAAAATATTTAATAAAAAATTCCCATAAAGGTTTTACCTTAGAACAATTTAGAAAAATATGCATGTATGATTCGGTTTCCCTGCCACAAAAAGAGCATAAACTGTCTTTAACATACCCAAATCTCAATAACTGTTCTTTGGTATAAATCGCCCCGTGTAAAAGTAAGAACTGGAATTCTCTTTGTTTCCTAATCAACGTTGTGCTCCTGGTTTGGGAAAACCTATTACACATTTCAACATCTGTAAAATTCAAATTAATGTTTTTATCTTTCAATGTTAAATTATACGTTTCCCGTAAATTTTCAACAAAACTATTATATATCGTTTTTTATTTTATCACCTCAAAAGTAGTTTCCAGCTTACTGATATTCAAATTAACATTGAAGTTCTCATCGTCAATCTTTATAAATTTAATAGAGCTGTAGGCATTTTTCCAAGTAGTTGGAATAGCATGTACTATATCAATAATGTGGAGCAGTTCATCTGCAGTTACCCCAAGATTTTGAAAATAAGCCACAGGTCTTACAACCCCGTTATCAAAAATATGATCTACAGTGTAAATTCCCTTATTATAAAGATCAATGTCAAAAATCATTTTACCTCTTACACATATATTCTTATTATTAAATATAATCGGATTTACTTCCTCTTTTGTATATCTATATTTTCTCATATCTTGCCAAGCCTTCAGCATTTCAGAATAAAATTGTGGCATTGTCTGTGTTAATTTGCAAAAATTAAAATCGCATAGAAATAACAATCTCCCACCAAGTGATCTAAAACAGAAATCAAAATACAATTTCCACCCAGCATCGCGTTCCCCGTATAAAAGACGTTTCAGCCACATTAGACGTTGGGCCTTTATGAACAACTTAAAATTCATCATTCTTAACCCACCGTGTGAGTAATCCTGATACATAATGTTTCTCTTTATACGGTCTTTACCCGACCATAAAAACTCAAAAGTGATCCGTTCCACCTCAACGAACAACCAGTTAGGAACAACTAAAAGTGACGAGACGTAATTTAATTTTGATAATGCATAACTTTTCAACAGATGTATTTTACCCATTAGGGTTAGATCCCTTTGTTTCCACCATCCCAAAAGTCTTTTTATTTTGCTAAGTATCTCTTTGAAATTTAGATCTTCTTTTATTTTTACATTTAGAGAGAAATAAACGCCTAAGATTTTAATTTGCTGAACCAAATTTCCAAATAGTGGAGTTTGAGGTCTGTCTTGATCTTTTCCCATCCAAAAAAAATTTGTTTTCCCTTTGTTTATCTTCAAACCGCTCACTTTTTCGAA
The DNA here is from genome assembly GCF_018143015.1 of Lytechinus variegatus. Classification (NCBI taxonomy): domain Eukaryota; kingdom Metazoa; phylum Echinodermata; class Echinoidea; order Temnopleuroida; family Toxopneustidae; genus Lytechinus; species Lytechinus variegatus. The sequence goes on along the minus strand of NC_054745.1, from coordinate 28,512,025 downwards.
TTCTTCCAAAAGATATTTAAGCCGTTTAACAGAATTGCTATTTTTAACAAACAGAGTGATATCATCGGCATACAATATTTGCTTAATTTCATGAGATCCAAACTGAATTCCTTCAACTAGAGCGTCTCTTCTTATTGCCAAAGCTAGTGTTTCTATGCACAGCAAAAACAGATAAGGAGAAAGGGGGTCCCCCTGTCTTACCCCTCGTTTTATATCAAAATAACCAGTGGAATAACCTCCATTCATAATACAACTAGTTATATCTGTATATAAAACACGAACCCAAGAACAGAAAGACTGGCCAAATCCAAATAATTTAAGAGTCTGAAAAAGAAAATCATGGGAAATAGAATCAAAAGCCTTTTCAAAGTCCACCGTGATCAAATATCCAATATTTCCAAAAGAGGACTGAAATAAAATATCATCGATTAATCTCACACCATCTCCAATGTTCCTATTTTCAACATACCCTATTTGATCAATATGAATTATTTCATTCAGAACCTTTTTTAATCTTTTTGCTAATACCTTTGATAAGATCTTGTAATCAACATTTAAAAGCGTGATCGGTCTATAGTTTTGAATGTATAAAGGGTTTTTGCCTTCCTTTTCTAATAGTGTAATCACGCCCTGCCTTTGTGAAGTTGCTAATAATCCCCTATTATACACTTCATTTAACACTTCCACCAAAGTCCCCCAAATAAATTCCAAAAGGTATAATAAAATTCAACAGTAAAACCGTCGTTTCCAGGGGTTTTATTAAATTTCATTTCTTTCAAAACACTTAAACAATCCTGAATAGTAATTTTACCTTCACAAATATCTCGACTTTCTTTGGATAATTTAGGAATATCCTTAAAGAAAAAAGAGTTTTCATTTACAATCACTTCATTCAATGAATATAATTTTTCGTAAAATGACTTTAGCTTCTTTAATATTTCACTCCTATCTTTTATAATCTGTTCACCTTGATCATATATTTCTTTTATTACACTTTTCCGTTTATTTGACTTTAATAACTGTTCAAAATATTGTGTTTTTTGTTCTCCGTCCTCAAACCAAAAAGCTCTTGATCGGATTTTTACACCTTGTCGGCTATAATCAAACAATTTGTTCAATTTAGACTTTTTCTCCTCCATTTCATCAAGTATTTTCCTCGAAGGCTGAGTCGATAGGTGGATTTCCAAACTTTTTATATCTTCCTCTAATTTTTCAATTTCATGTTTCCTAAGCTTTGCTTTTTTCTTTGTGTACTTATTAATAATCTCCCTCATTTTCATTTTTAGAAAATCCCACAACAATAATTTATCTTTTATTTTCGGGAGCCATTCTTTTTTTAATTCAACTACTTTATCTTTGAATAAATTCACGAATTCCTGATCTGCGCACAGACTATTGTTAAACTTCCAATATGAATTGCCTAAGTGCGGCTTGTCTACACTGCTTGTCAACTGAAGCAGAACGCCCGAATGATCTGGCGTGATTGACGCTACAATATCACAACCATTAACTAAATGTTGAAAAGCAGAGGACCCGAACCAATAATCCAATCGACTTTGCATAATAGGACATTTTTGCCTGAATGTAAATTGTTTCTTTTCAGGATTTATCCTCCTCCATATATCTTCTAATCCGAATCTATCTAAAAATCCCTCAAATTTCTCGTTAAATCTGTTTTTATGAAAGATTCTTGGACCTAAATAATCCAAATCTCCATTCATTATTGTATTAAAATCTCCCCCAATGATTATCATTTCTTCAGAGCTGTAAAGCTTTGAAATACATTTATCCAGTTCCTCTAAAAAATCAATTTGCATCTTCTCCTTATCTCTTGTGGGGAAGTAACAATTACCTAAAATTATTTTAGATTGTTGAAATTCTAACTTCATAACGACTTATCTTCCATTTTCATCAAAAACAACATTATCCATTTTTATATTTAAATTTGGAGAAATGAGAACAGAAACACCTCTACTATGGTTCGTTCCATGACTAAACAATATAGGCCCATTCCACTCTAATTTCCACTTCTCTTCAACCTCTTCCGTACTGTACGTTTCCTGTAAAAACACAATATTACTCCCTTTATTTTTGCAAAATTCAAAAATATTTTTTCTTTTAGCCTTGTCTCTGAGACCCCTGACATTTAAAGTGAGTAAAGTAAAATATAACCTTCTATCCATAAACATTTACCAAATCCGAAAAATACAAGATAACTTGAATGAATGAAAGACATGAAAGACTATTCATAAAATGCAAACAGGCAACACAAAACTCCATACAACCACGCCCTCTCATAGTATCACACTCCAAACACCCCCATTCATTCAACATCCAACACAATAATTCGCCAGTCACCCAAACACACTTCCCCATGCCATTCACGTGGTGATCATGCATATCTAATATGCCAACACCAAGTTAAGCCTAACCCAAACATATTATATCCAAAGAACTCCCGTCTATTTCCAAACATTAAATTCTATGGGAACCAAATAATGCGTGAATAGGGTGGATCCTTTTGCAATTCAAGGAATTAATTGTTTAACACTGCACCTGTCTGGTTTACTGTGGAAAAGAAAATACCCTTTCCATTGCTTTCTAAATTACCCCCCACACACACACACACATTAAACCCACTGCAATGAAACTTTTCCGATGTGCCTAAATTTGTTTGAGAATGAACATTCTCACCTTTACGTCAGTCATGTACCATAACAAGCATAAAAAAGTAGGGGTTTGGATTTAAAAAAAAATCTCATCTAGGTTTTACTCAGATGCAAACATGACATAAAAGAGAACGATCTACTAAATTATTCATCTTCATACTAAAAAAAAAAAGAGGCTATACAGCTAGCTATCCGTCAAGCTGCAACTAGCTATAACATATCTTACGTCACTGATGTAAGGATAATCAAACGATCATGCACCATTACCCTACAACTCCATATCTACATTTTTAAAGTGAGTGTATTATAATAATACCAATTCATAAATCTTCCATTTCAAAAACCACTGCGGTGACAAATATTATTGAAAACAAAACACCCCCCATTCCATTATCAACATTCCATGCTCCGACAGTAAAGAGTAAGCATGTTGTAAAGCTTAAACCTCGTATTATTTAGTTTCATTAAGACGCATAACTAATCAAATCGCATTCTTTTTTTTCCACAAATATTTTCCAAAGACTGATAGCATTGCCTTGCCCGGGTTATGCATCAGAGCCCTAATTAGAGCAGAGACAAAAAGCTAGGAAGACCTACACTTTGCACGTAAAAAAAAAATATATATTTCATTCCATACACAATTAAAGGAAATAAATAAATAATGAAGAAATGGTTTCTTGCTCCTGCTCTGAGCATATACATATTTTCAATAATATCAACATTCCAGTCCCTTTTTTTCCTTGATAATGAGGACTAAACCTTTTTTTTTCACTCAAATCAAATTCATTCAACATCCAAACATATCCAACGCAACAATTCGCCATACACCCAACCACACTTTCCCATGCCATCAACGTGGTGGCCATGCATATCTAATATGCCAACCCCAGGTTAATAACCCAAACATAATACATCCAACTCATTAAGGCGCATTACTAATCAAATCGCATTCCTTTTTTTTTCACAAGTATTTTCCAAAGACTGATAGCCCTGCCTTGCCGGAGTTATGCATCAGAGCCCTAATTAGAGCAGAGAGAGATAAAAAGCTAGAAAGACATACACACGTTGCACGTGAATGGTTAACTACACCTGCACTTTGCACGTAAAAAGCAATTACATTCCATACACAATACAGGAAATGAATAAATGATTAAGGAATAAATTCTTGTTCCTGCTCTGAGCATATACCGTTTTCAATAATATCAACATTCCAGTCCCTTTTTTTTCTTGCTAATGAGGACTAAAGACCTATTTACTCCAATCATATCTGAATAACAAAGCTCCCATTTACACTTCGTATTTGCTCGCAATGAAAAATCACCCTTATACATTTTTGTAACAATACATGAACTGTATAGTGTACAGTAACAGGTATATTATTTGGATCACATTCTTCTCCCTCTTTTGTATATGCAATTTACATGATCTAAGCTCACCACATCAATTCCATTCACGAAAAGAAAGAGAAATAAAACGAGATGCTGTTACCTAGAATTGCTTGGTGTATTGCCTACAATAGGCACCAAACATAACCAGTGATGCAAATCAGACCTATAACCCGTTCAAGATTGCATGAATCAAATTAGAGTTAAACTACTGGAGACACATAAAAAAAAGTGGCCCCACGACCCAATTATTACTACCGAAATGTGATCGGAATGCCATTATTATTCATCCCTATCTTCACACTTGTTCGGAGGCAACTGAAATTTTCTTATCCTACAGGTGCACTTGAAACCTCCAAGTTAGACAATAATTGAAGGATTCCAATCACAATCCCAATCCATTTTCGAGTTTTGGTATTTTTTATTCACACCTTGACCGACCCCCCCCCCCCCCCCCAATGCCGTAGTCTGACCTTTTCTCACAAAATGAGAAATATATACAAACAAAGTAAATCTTTACCTTAAGTTGAGGGAACAACGCAAAAGCGATTAAATGACTTTAAAAAAAAATTTTAAATAGTGAAGGACAAACATGAAAACAGCAACTGCCCTTACTCTACTCATTGACAATTATCTGTCTCATCTTTGTTTCTTCAGGAGGAATTCGTGACCACAGGGGAAAGAGGAAAATAAAAATGGGTTAATGTTCTTATTTAATGGTCTTGTCTTTACCATCAAAAGTTTTAAAAATCCCATTTCACTTTCTTTGGTGAATTCTTCTTCATTCATCTGTTTGTTTTGAAGGCTTTGTTTTCCTTTTTGAAAACACAAACCAGACAGTGTTTTTCAACTCTGAAAACAAAGCCCTGTATCTTTACTACAATTTTTTTTTCCTTCCCCTATAGTGATCAAACATAATAATAATAAAAAAAAGGTTTACGCATTCCTCCATAATGTAAAAAGATCTGAAGTCGTATATTATTCTATACCTTCAAACATCATATCTGTTTAAACTTTCTAACTTATAATTCAATCTTCGGTTCTTTGATTTAAATTATTTACATGTTAAACATGCTAATCTAATCCATGTCTACTCCTTATAGTGATTTTTCTTCTTTTAGTCAACAAAAACAAACTGTCTAAATTCTATTACAGACTAACAAAGGGCATTTGCATTTACTACTCTCCTTTGTTTTAAATATAAATAATAAATCAGAAGTACAAGGCCCTGCAAGGTCTCTTATGACACCATGACTTTTATCGGATTAAGACAAACAATTAAATAATCTTTCTTGGTTTTCAAATCTTAAGAATATCCTTATTATAGAAGCAGGTCCTGAATTTTGAACTTGTAATATTTGACTCATGATCCACTTGCCTTCACATTTTCTCTTCCATTCCAGGTTGTTCATGGTCCCCTTGATTATCAGGGTTATCATCTCCTGTATAAACCGCTACTTCTCCTTCACTACAGTATTCACACTCATATCTCGATCAAATCTAGCTCCATGATCAAATGAAAGATCTGTATAGGTAAATAGTCTAAACACAGGAAACACACCATCATATAGCTTTAAATCTTACATATCATGATTATTCCACTTGCTTGTGCCCTTTTCCTTCCATAAAAGGTGAAGCTCGGTACCTTTCTGAAAGATCCTTGTAGAAACTCCCTTCTCCTTCCTTAATTTGTAGGCTTCATTCGCGAGGATCGACCTACGGATTTTCATTGCTGGCGGCAAATCGGTTCGCACAGTAAGTCGAGTGAGAGCATGGCTGGTTTCCCCGGAGCTCCTCGTACGTTTCCTCTGCTGATCTTCGAAAGCCGTCAAGATCCTGTTTCTATCATGCATGTAGCAAAATCTTGCAATAATCGGAGGGGGTGCTTGGGCGCCGGCGGCTTGGCCTTCGGATTCCCGTCGTGGAAGACGATGGGCGTTGGCTATCGCTATGAGCATTGCTATCTCTTCCTCTATCCCAAGGGAGACAAACGCCTTTCTGAGCACTTGGTAGACATTTTCCCCGTCTGTAGATTTAAGTCCGTAAAAAAGTAAATTTGACTTCCTATTATGGATTTCAAGAAGTATGATTTTTTGTTCTAAGGACTTGATTTTTTGTTGAAGTGAGTCTTCCAATACCGGCAATTTTTGTTTTTCGATGTCCAAGATTCGTTCAGAGTTGAAGTCCACGTTCTCTTTGAGGTCGTTAAACCTCTTGTTCATAGAGGAAATATCTGCAGCAATTTGGTCCAATTTAGACGATACAGAATTCTTAAAATCTAGAATGCTGGCATGCAGATCTGCGAGTGAAGGTTGAGTCTCTATTTCTTCATCCTCAACTTCCGGTGCCGCAGAGGCGACGGGTGGCTTTGATTTAGAAGTAGTGGCTTTACCTTCTTTGGCTTGCGTGCGAGTCATCATGCCTCTTCTTGTTCTATCTCATGCACGTGTATGAAATATCGTTATAAAAAAAAACAGCTTCCCCGCAATACAAATCAATGCAAAACGACTTTATATCACCAACTCCGACCCAAAATCGTTGAAAACCGGCGACAATCAGTCAACAAAATTCCATTCCAGTCAAATCCAATGGGAGAAATCATATGGAAAAGTAAAATTGGGTGTTGGCTGGAGAGCTCCTTTGCTACACGTCCGCTCTCGTCGATGGCATAATAACACACACCCTTCCGCACATTCACAAACACACACGCACACACCCTCGTCTCCACATCCACACACATAACACATCACCTTCCCCCAACACGCATCGCCATCCACACACACACACACACAAACCCCCTTACACTTGTAAAGGGCTAAACATAACCTTTTTCAACTCAGGCAACCCATTTTGAAGGAGGTAGTACAATAATATGACAGTTGTCCATTATGATCAGCGACAAACTATACCAATGAGAAAAGGGAGATATGGGAATATGTAAACAGTGCTATATAAAGGGTCTATGAACTTGTGTGCGGAGTGGCTGGGTGTATCGGAGGATGTGTGATGTGTGCGTGATGCATTGTTCACACAGAGCCGAGTTGGGTTCACGAGTTTGTGCGAGTTGTGGCGAGTTGATTTTTTGGGCTACTCGCGGCAAGTTTTCATTCAACTCTTGATAACTCTCCGTTACTCGCAGCTACTCGGCACAGCTCTACAACTCTTGGCAAATCGACTGATGTCGCAGTAATATTGCCGGTGGTCCTCCGAACCGTCGTATCCACAAACGACGGTTGAAAACCCATTTCAGAGAAAATCGACTTCATAGTTTACTTTAATTTTTGCAATTAGTTCTACGGCCTTGCAACATATTCATTGCTAGAAAAATACATGGTTGGAAAGACCAAGAAAATTGCTTGACAATGGTATCCTTATTTTTACACAAAACCAAGGATTGTGGAAAATATTGCAAAAGAGCTCCGTGCTTGCAATTTCGGTTTGAGCGGTTTAGATTCACCCTGTACAAAAATGCCACGGGGAATACAACAACCCAGACCGCGATTTCAATACGGCGTTCAGTCAAAACGTCGTATCGCTTTTGACGTGCAAAGTCATTTTGCAGTTGGCCGATACGACAGTTTGGTTGACCGCGCGCACTGAAATCGCGGTCAGTCAAAAAGTCGTATTGCTCTGCTGCAGTACATGTTCCCAATGGGATTTGCGCATTTTATCAAAAAAATGTATGTCATCGCCGTAAAAATCCCCTCATATCTCTGAAACTAAAATAAATTGATGCCTTCATTTGTGAATAGAATAGGACTTGTATATTCATTTTCTGCAAAAATCTCAAAATCGATTTTTATTTATTTATTTTTTTTTTTTGGGGGGGGAACAAAATTGACTGATACGACGGTTCGGATGAACGCCGATGATATGTTACGTGTATGGGGTATGTGCATAATGGTGATGGATGGGACCAAACCCTAACAATATCTGTGATAAAAATGTATCCTCATGATGCTTTTTTTTAAATAGGAGGACATTCTCAAAGTGTAAACTCTTGAGAGCTATGGTTGTTTCTGGTGGCTCAACGGGTCTGCAACGTGACAAACTGTGAGGGCGCTATGCTCGGGAGTAAGGTCACACTGGTGCGGTACTATATTGACGAGCCAAAGTAAACAACAATAGGGAGTATTCACAAAGAACGCTTTCAAGAACCTAGAATATGTATTGCCAAATGCCCTTCACAACAACAATAAAAAACATCAACAACCAAGAAGCCTTTGTCGAATTTGGTGAATCAATTAATTAAAGCATCACTTTCTGGAAAAATAACAAATTTCCACCACGAAACAGCTCTTCCGGTTTAACCAATGTTCGACAAAGACCTCCTAGCTGTTCATTGCCATTGACTCTATTCTTATATTCATTCTGCGTCGCAGTTGCGAAAAAAAATCACTAGTTTCTCCAACATAAGCGAGGCCAGACACAAAATGAATTTGGTATCTCCAAAATACTCTAGCAAAGGTGGCATGAATAACGCATGGAACCGAGATAGCATTAGGTGTAAAGTCTAACGTTAATTCCTGGCTGTCGCAATAGTGGGAGTTGATCTTGAACCTCGATCTAACCCTCGTTATCTTTTGTAAGTCTTCGTGATTGGCAGAGGATGTCATGGAAAGGTAATACCATGGTCACATTTGCTCTACGGTGGCCGTACGGCGAGTCGAAACAGCCGTTTTATTCATTTATTTTCAAACCACCTATATTTAGCTGGCACAAAAATGTTAAAACGGCTGTTTTTGACTCGCCGTACGGCCGCCGTAGAACAAATGTGAGCATGGTATAACGCGCATTATCTGATTATGGGCACACATGAGTATTACAGCCCCATTCACTCACGTGTTATATCATAGCTCATCAAAAAATCATTAAAAATCAATCCCTCGATAGATTTTCCTTTATTTCACTGACATTAGTCACATTTAACAGTACATTAAGACTTGATATGTTAATCAGGTACTTGCCCAGCTCAATCAAAATTAAATGGCCTGAAATAAGAACAAACATAATTTCGGCCAGTTCATTGCCAGAAAAACCAGAACTGCATTGTGGGTAATAATAATTAAAATGAAATACAAAAATGCAGTCTAGCCTCCCCAAACGCCTTAATTATGAAAAGTATGAACATAGAATTATCTTTATCGTTTTTCCTTTGATATACAAACATTTGATCTATTTTTAATGAATTATTTTAATCAATAAAGTCACGTGATCTTTACTTAAGCCTGTCCGGCATGCTTTGCGCGCAGATGAATTACTCTCCTGTGCCCTATAAAGCAGCTTGCCTGTTTCCCTCAAGAGGGCGACAAACACTTTACCTATACATTTTTGTATGATTGTCACCATCTGTTGGTAAGAGTGGTCATTTTTTTTTCATTCGGTTTTAGAAAAAGTGTGATATTGAATATCGCTTAGGGATAGCGACTGGTTGTTGATTTGAACGGGAATTAGTTGCACATAATAAAGAAAGCCATTTTTACAAAGGTTTTCAGTTCAACTTCAAGACCACAATCCATTTTTTATTTAGAAATTTTACATCTCTCATCTAGCAAAGTTTACATCAGATATATATGTACTACTTACATTGGCGGCGGAGCAGAGGATTATCTCTTGTGTTTTTTGGGGAACGCAACAATAGCTGCCCCCCCCCCCCCAAACACAAAAGATAATCCTCTGCTCCGCCGCCAATGACTACTTACATGACATACTTATGAATAAAAAATACGACATTGATCAGTCATTCTTTACTTTACACTACAATTCCAGTGCAACGAACTGGGTCACATAGTTTGTGTTTTGATAGGTCACTATGGTCAATAATTTACATTGGTGTTGGGACAACACCAACACCAGCTACAACACCGTACTTGAAATCACGCTGGTGTTGGGATTGACCTCGGAAAATATGACGTTTTTCCTGCAGTTTGTGTTGAATGTCGTCTGCTCAACCGAGCATTACAGCTGGTGTTGACGATCTACGTGCAATTTCCCCATTCACCAACACCAACCCCCGGGATTGGGGAAATCGTGATTTCAAGTTCGGTGTTGGTGTTGGTGTTTATGAACTGTAGTTTACGAACAGGAGGCGAACACGATGAAACACCCCCGTAAAATTATCTATTACAGTTAATATGAGCGCAAATCATTAGAGTTTTACACATTTTAATAAATAATATTTATGTTTTCTGATTACTGCAGTGATTTTAACCTGTGCATTCTGTACAATAACATTTTACTGCAATTTCTTCCCGATTTCACTTTCGTCGTCGAGAATTTCTCGCGTAAAGTTGAGATGATCAGCAGCGCAGAGGCGTGACGTCATAGGATATCGATAACGCGATCGGTATCGCTCCTCTGAACTCCAGTGGCGTAGCTAGGATTTTTTTCCCGGGGGGCAATGGGGGGTCCTTGCTTTTTCGGGGGGGGGGCCACCGGCCATTTTTCCGGTGTGTGTGTATGTGTCACAAGAGCGGATCCGATTTTCGCCAATAGGGGACGGGGCCCGAAATTATCTTCACCTATATTTTCCCCGATCAGTCACTTCTTAGTTTTATTCTTATAAAACCACATAAACATGTAATAATCTCATAAGCCTTATAAAAAGTGCGAGCGCGAAGTATTTTTTCCTGAAAATTTAATTTTCTGGGCAATGTTGTGTGTGATCCTGAACAAGATTCGTATGTAACTAGATGGTTACTGCAGACGCCAATATATTTAGATAATGCGAGCGCGAAGCGCGAGAATTTTTTTTTGACATTCCGACCTAAAAATTGGTCATTCTAATTTTTGTATTAATAAATGGGATAGGTATGTAACTTAACAATTGATGCGAGCGCGAAGCGCGAGAAGAAGAAAATTGAGATTTTAGACCTAAAAGCGGGACACTCTATTAATATTTTGTAAATCATAAATAGGATTTAGTCAATTGGGTATAATTAATAATGCGATCGTGAATAGTGAGCAGACAATTATTGATATTCTGATGTGAAACTGGATAATTTAAGTACATTTTAAATAAAGAACATGCAGGCTATCGCACATGTTTTAGATTTAGACCTTAGAATCTGGGCATTCTGAATACATTTGTTTAATTGAAAAAACATTATGGAATACACGGAGACAATATGAACTTAGCTAATGTGATCAATGTGACCACGCAGCGCGAGCTTAAAATGCTGATATGTAGACCATAAAACGGACATTTTACAGATCACTTAAATTTGTAAATGAAAAAAAAAATGATAAAAGCTCGATGTCCGAGCTAAAATATGAGTTTGAGTTTTTAATTGCGCAAGGAGTGTGAAAACGTCTTTCAGTTTATCAAAGTATGATCGTGAACCATACTGCAGTGACTGACTCAGATTGTGTGTGCTTTAAGGTAGACAGATCTATGATATATAGTAATGAAAATATGATAACATACTCAATTGATATTGATAATATAACATAATTGACATAAGGGCAACCTGGCCATGCAAGGTGCCACATTAAAGCATTACAAGAAAATTTGAATTTCCTTAATCGCAACAATGTCACTATTTTAATCAAATTGGTAAAATATTGTTCTGATTTAAACAGTTATGATATGGGAATATAAAATACCTTGAGAACTCAGAAGTAATTCTTTAGTTTGAAAAAGAAACATTCCAAGCTTAAAAAATGATCGTGTCAAAATTGATCAAGAATACCCACAAATTAATGATTTAATTGAATGCAGAAGAAACATATAACTTCAAACATATGGGAAAATACAATGTGTGGAGATTAGGGTTCACTGAAGCTTGAGATGTGCACGTGTTGTAATCTCAAAAATTAGCGAAAACTTGTGCCAAAGAAACTCTTGTATATTTTTTCACTCTCTTCTACTAAACATGCTAAAGAAGGGTATTTAGTGCATTTTATGTCGGTGTATTTATTTAGGCAAATACATTCACTTGACAAGAGGTTAAATCGTACGGATACGAACAGCTATATGTGAACCAATAGCCACTCCAAATGTCCACAGCCACGCAGTCAGTACTCTCGTATGAGCTGTCGTAGTAAGAATAAACATCATAATGCCAATCTGAAAAAAAAGTGTAGACAAATAAAAACTTAAAGTCTAATCGCCTTAAGAGTTTAATCAAACTATGTTAATGTTGGTATTGTAATATCGCATGAATGGACAGAACGCTAGCACGAAGTAATACTAAAACCAAAACAGACGAGACTGACGCAGTGGACGCTAAACGACGAGTAGTGATTGGCTGACAAGGTAAACAAATTAGGCTTAGGAAACATCCGTTAATTGAAGCAAATTTAGTAAAAGAACACAAAATTAAAAAAAATACTGAGCCTAACATGGACACCTGACAGCAAATCACAGCTAGTCATTAAGTGTCCATTGTCTCTGTCTGTTTTTTATAATCATATTTGTTCCAAAGTTGTGTTTATAATACTATGATAATTGCATGTTGAAAAGCTAAGTATATCAGGTTTTGAGGCTTTTTTACGAATTTGTGGTTTCAATCAATTTAATGTGAGAATGAAAATCCGGGCAATATTTTTCCCTAAAGAAAGAAAAATCATGGCCAAATGTACATGTTTTGGGTCATAAATTTGCATGTGTATTGATAACTATCTCTTTAAACATAAACAACTAAATTGAAATTATCAGCATTTGACACGAAAGAGGATATAGAAAAGAGAATATTGATTCATGACAGTATTAATGTATTGATTTGATTAGATAAATGGCAGATACTTCAAATGTATTACACGATTATTGCGATAAAACGAGACGAAAAAGCAACCTCCGCGTCTTAGTTAAACTAATTATACTGACTACAATGCGACCGAATCTTGCATAGCAGAAACACCCTTTTTCCTAAATTAGGGAACCAAAATGGTGAATTTTTACAAGAAATAGGCCAAATAAGCAAAAGGAGTTGGTTAATTTCAGCAGCTCCTCGAGGGGGTAGGCTTCGATGTGCCAGGTACTTCTTTATATGTATGTGATAGCGAACCCTACTCCCTAGGGGAGCTGCTGAAATTAAAGCTACATACCACTTGGAAAAGAAGTATGGGTTTTCTCTATCAGCTACATAAATATACAAAAGTGCTAGGACATCGTCAGCTACCCTTTCAGGGGTTCCGACATCACCCCACCCCTTTTCCGCTATCATTCCTATTTTCTTAAAAAATACAATTATAGAGCACCCATTGGGAAAAGGGGGCATTTATATACTACACTCTCATTGCTTTGAAACCACAGAAGAAGAAAGAATACATTTTCTATATGAGCTGTATATACAAACAAGCTTACTTCGGTAGTCACTTGTATTTCCGGCTCTGTCTGTGAAGCAAGTAATATTCATGTCAGAAACCTGGCAGTTCAACCAGTAGAACCACCAAGGGTCGGATATGCCGAGTTTGAGAAGATCATACTCTTCCTCGCTCTCTATGAGGAGTAGAGATGGTCCAACTCTGTTTCCGTTTCCGAGTACAACCTCGTCCAGACCGTTACAATAGTCACGCGCACTAGTCCAGTTGGATTCTCGGCCAGCCACTTTCAGAAAACACTTCGTTCCTCCATACACCCATCCGTCTGGACATACTTAAATGTAAGACAAGAAAGAAGATAAAGGCCGTACATAGATTTCCATCATAATTTTTGTTTAACTAGAGTATCATTATTAAATTTGTTATAAAAGTTTGCCATTCGGGTTTAGTTTGAAATGTATTCATAAAAGGTTAAACGTTATCACACTGTAATATGATGGAAAAGGGGCTTTATCAGAGGTATGTTTCACAGAAGGAAATGTTCGTCAAAAGACGCGAAGCTTACTATGATATGTAATTGAAATATTTTTATTTTTGACAATGGGACAATTTTCAGGCAGAAAAGTGCCTCATCGTTTACTTTTGTCCTTAAACATGTTAAATAATTTATCCTTTTTCTACTTTTAGGGGGGCACATGGGGGGGGGCAAAATCTCGTTTTGCCCCCCCAAAAAAAAAATTATTTAGGGGGCAAGTGCCCCCTCCCCCCCCCCCCCCCCCCCCGCTTGCGCGTTTCCGTTTTACACCCTGGCGAAGGCATTTTCCGGAAAAGTAGCCAAAAAGCGACTAGTGAAGAGTCTACGTCTACGTTTGTTTACATTATCAGCTGGGCGCGCGATCCAAAGTCCGCACCGAAGTTATCCGCAGCTGAGCTTATACTTTCCAGGTTCAATACGAATGTTTGCCTTGATCATTTGCCTTGCCGATTTGCTGATGTCTGTCTTTCTCTCTATCTGTCTATATATCTATCTCTCAATTTCTATCTCTATCTATGTAACTGCAGTATCTATCTATCTAATAATCTTCTCTGTCTCTCTCATTCTTTATCTAACATCTATCTATCTCAAATTCTCTCTCCCTCTATCCATCCATCTGTCTGTCTTTCTCTATTTCTCTCTCTCTACCTACCGGTAACTACAGTATCTATCTGTTAATTTGTCGCTCTACTCTCTCATTCTTGATCTATCTGACATCTATCTATCTCTCAAATTCTCTATCTATCTCTCTATCCATCTATCTATCCATCTGTCTGTCTTTCTCTATTTCTCTCTATCTATTTATCTATTTTTTTAACTAGAGTATCTATCTATCTGTTAATTTGTTAATAATCTTCTCTGTCTCTTTCATTCTTTAATTATCTATTTAATATCTCTCTCTATCTATCCATCTGTCTGTCTTTCTCTTATTCTCTCTATCTATTTATCTATCTATTTTTTAACTTATCTATATGGTAATATTCTTTGTCTCTCTCCCTCTTTATCTATCTAACATCTATCTATCTCTCATCTATCTATCTCTATCTATCCATCTGTCTGTCTTTCTCTATTTCTCTCTATCTATATATCTATCTATGTATCTATCTGTTAATTTGTCTATATTCTCTGTCTCTCTCATTCTTTATCTTTCTATCTATCTAACATCTATCTATCTGTCTCTCAAATTCTCTCTCTCCTTCTCTAGCATCTGTCTGTCTTTTTTCTCTCTTTCTCTTTGTCCGTCCATATTTCTATCTACAACATCTCTCTCTCTCTCCCTCTATCTATCCTTCTCTCTCTCTTTCTCTCTCTCTCCCCCTCTCCCTCTATATTTCGACCTCTCTGTCTCTCCCCCTCTCTCTATCTATCAATCCATCTCTCCCTCTTTCTCTCTCTTTCTATCTATCCACCTCTCTCTCTCTCTCTTTCTCTATTTCTATCTATCTATCTGTCTATCTTGTCTCTATCTATTTATCAGTCTTCTATATCTATCTTTCGGCAGCTTCTAAGTGTATCAATCCATCAAACTTAAATTTGTCTTTCCATTATAAGTATCTGTTTATTTTGATTTTGTCCGTCATTCTATTTAGTTAATAATTTATTTTTAGAAAAAAAAACTCATAAACAACGCGACTGCAAAAGCATGTTCGGATTTCACTCCTGACTGCCGCTCTCTCTAAGGAACTCTGATCAGTAACTGTGCAAATTGCATGCGGTGGTGGACTCGCCTGTGTCGCACGCTGCATGCAACCCAGCGACGTGTGTAGACTCTTCACTAGTCGCTTTTTGGCTTCTTTTCCGGAAAATGCCTTCGCCAGGGTGTAAAACGGAAACGCGCCCCCCGCTTCCGGCGCCTATGAGTGTCAACATTGTTATTCGGCGGTTACGTCACAATAAGACATGGATGGACCTGAACCTTAGGCCTATACTCCTAGCATAGTCTGGTCAGTTAGCGGAATTATGTGGACACGTTGGACAAAAGCGTGATTTTTTCTCCAGACCTTTGTTTAAGAATTAAGAATGGGGTATGCTCCAAAAAATCTGGCTGCAGGAACAGTGAAAAAATGGGTGAAAATGTCAGAATTTAGGAGTTCAGATTTGTCTGGTATATAGACTAGCGCTAGTGCAAAACTCAATAGCAGTGCATTATTTTGCATTGGCTTAGTTCTTGAATTCAGACCCTTTTTGAACAGATCTTCTGTTTGTCCTCGCATCTCAATGCACCAAATATCTGAATGAAGATGCTAACCAAGCCGAAGGGTGACGGTGGAGGGGGTTGAATGTTGGTGTGTGTGTACATATTTTGGTCTTGGGGTAAAGGTGTGCAAGACACATTTTTTGCATGTGTTGGAAATTGTGTTGCCATGGTAACAGTGTATTATTGCAAAAATAAGGTAAAAATCTTGCAGTTAGAACCACTTCCTCTGTTTTTAACCGATTCTCATGAAATTTGGCACACACATTGGTCTTGAGATGAAGATGTCTAAGACACACTTTTGTGTGTCTTTCAGAAATCTTGTTGCCATGGTAACAACATATTATATGGTGAAAATTGGGAAAAAATCTTACAATTCAAACTGCTTCATCAGTTTTCAATCAATTCTAATGAAATTTGGCACACACATTGGTATTGAAGTAAAGATGTACTAGGCACTTTTTGTGTGTGTTTCAGAAACTGTGTTGTCATGGTAACAAATTATCATATGGCAAAATTTAGGTAAAAAACTTGCAATTTGAACTACTTCATCAGTTTTGAACCAATTCTCGTGAAATTTGGCTCACACATTTGCCTTGGGGTAAAGATGTGCAAGAACCTTTTTTTGCATTTGTCAGAGAGTGCATTACCAGGGTAGCCACATATGATAGCCAGAAATGTAGGAAAACTTATTGTGGATCAAACTTCTTCCCCTGTTTTTAGTCAGTGCTCATAAAAATTGGAAGAAATATTCATCTTAGGGTAAAGATTCATATTAAATTCTAAATGTCTTCTCTGCATTAAAATGTGGGGGTATTAATCACCTTCATTAATATTTCTGGGTTTGGGGGAAGGGGCAGGATTAGTCTTTTAAATCTGACATCAAAGAAGGTTAAAGGCAGTGGCCATTAGAAACATAAAAATGATAAACACTCTTAAAAAAACGCATCCCCTTAACATGCTTAAGGGCATATAGGCTGGAGGTAGTGGGTGAATATGAAACCTTCTGCTGAAGCAGAGGAGTTCCAACACTGGCAAGCAAAACAAAATGTGTACCCCTTCTACTTTCAACAGCTGATTTTCCAAACCTTAGTTCCACCTCCCCAAGATGTGCACCCCTCCCCATACCACTTTTAGCTCTACTTCCTCATGCTCAAACCAGTCTACACCTTTGTCCCTCAGGGGTCAATGCATTTTTAAAGCTAGACATTACTCTTTTTTGGGGGGGTGGGGTCTTTAGAAAATGACCTCATTAAAATTACAGTTAAAGGATTATGACTAGGAACTTAACACCCCCCCCCCCCGAAAAAATAGGGGGCTGATAATACTTTTTAGCAGAACCCCCCCCCCCCTTCAAAGGTAAGAAGAGTCCTTTGCAGTTCAGACCATTCATTTGAAGCTTAATGCATTCTGATTTGATAAAAAAAAATTGTTTACAGTACCCAATTAACCATTGTTTATTTATATTCTCCTACTCAGTCTTTTATTCATATTCATATTCCGTTCCTACTCTTTCTTTTTAACTTTCACATCACTCTTGATTTTGAGCTTCACCATGCCATCTCCTTCTGTTTCCTGTCTCTAAGTATATTTTTTCTGACATATTTTAAAGTGTACCTTTAATCATGCAACTAATTATTATAGAAATATAAATATATACAAAAATATCTGCACTTGTTTTAGAAATTCACTTGCAAATCCATGACTCAGTAACATACCATATCAAAAATATACCTATGTGCACAATAGATTTTAGCCTTATATTTTCTTTCATTTAATTTTTTCAGTATATTTCTGTGACAGCCCCTGCTTCATGCTTCAAATAAAACATTGATTAATTAGACACCGGAAACTTTTTTTTTTCAAAGCAGAATGTTTGAGACTTTAAATTAATTTGCTGAAGTGTAAAGGATTTCCTTTTTTTTGGGGGGGTTAAGTTCCTAGTCGTTATAATTTCATTTTAATCTTTATGTGGCAATTTTCTAAAGCCCCCCCCCCCCCAAATAAAAAATGTAAGGGGTGTTTTTTTAAGAGTGTTTAAGTTCCTCATGGTCATGGCCTTTAACCTTCTATATTTTTATGTTGTCAGTTTTTAAGGACCTTCTCCGCCCCCCAAAAAGCCTATATTATTGAAGGTGATTAATACCCTGCGCTATTATATGACGTTATAAAGGGGAATCAAACCCAAATAAACACATGTTTTTAGAGGAAAATGAAAAATCAGACAAGTTTATAGGTCAAAGTTTGAACAATATCGGACAAACCATAACAAAGTTGTGAACATATTAAAGTTATAAACATTGGTAATCACTATACCCATGAAGACTTCAAATTGACCGCAAATGTGATTTCACAGTAATTTAAGAAGGCAAGGACCACTCTTCCATGTACTGGAATAATTAATTAGCTAAAATTTCTTTTTTTAAAGTTTTACTTCAAATTATATCTTTCTTTCATGAGGACACAAAACATACTACCGGGTTTATATTACAGCCCCAATGGAATAGGGATTTAGGAGAAAACCAAAAATCCTGATAACTACTAGTCTTATGGGAAAGTTGTCCTTGCAGCCCCACCCCTTGTCATAATTTACTTACCCAGTTGCCAATTTGAATTCTACATACTAGTAGCCTTAGGGATCTTAATTTTAAAGCAGCCATAACTTTATTTTGCTTGTCCGCTTTCTTTAAAACTTTCACCATTCCTATCTTTCTCCTTTTCCATGCACAAAACATTATGACCAAGGCTTGATTCCCTTTTAATACTGAATATGAATCTTTACCCAAAATGAATATTTGTGTCAACTTTTATGAGCACAGGCTGAAAACTGAGAAGTAGACTGATCCACAATGAGTTTTCCCCATATTTCTGGCTAAATGTGGTTACCAAGGCAATGCACTCTCTGACAAAAGGTTCTTGCACATCTTTACCTCAAGGCCAATGTGTGAGCCATAATTATTTCATGAGAATTGGTTCAAAACAACAACAACAAAAAAACTGATGAAGTAGTTCAAATTGCAAGGTTTTTACCTAAATTTTGCCATATAATATGTTGTTCCCATGGCAACACAATTTTGGAAACACACACAAAAAGTGCCTTGTACATCTTTACTTCAATACGAATGTGTGTGCCAAATTTCATGAAAATTGATTGAAAACTGATGAAACAGTTTGAATTGTAAGGTTTTTTCCCAATTTTCACCAGATAGTATGTTGTTACCATGGCAACAAGATTTCTGAAAGACACACAAAAGTATGTCTTAGACATCTTCACCTAATGACCAATGTGTGTGCCAAATTTCATGAGAATCGGTTAAAAACAGAGGAAGTGGTTCTAACTGCAAGATTTTTACCTTATTTTTGCAATAATACACTGTTACCATGGCAACACAATTTCCAACACATGCAAAAAATGTGTCTTGCACACCTTTACCCCAAGACCAAAATATGTACACACACACCAACATTCAACCCCCTCCACCGTCACCCTTCGGCTTGGTTAGCATCTTCATTCAGATATTTGGTGCATTGAGATGCGAGGACAAACAGAAGATCTGTTCAAAAAGGGTCTGAATTCAAGAACTAAGCCAATGCAAAATAATGCACTGCTATTGAGTGTGTGTGTGTGTGTATTTCAGTTTTGTCAGACGTGTATCAATCAGATATGATTATTTACGTCTGGGACCGACCTTTAACGTCACCATCCGAAAGACGTGACCAGGGCTCGAACCTCTGCATCAATTTGTAACTTCCCCACAGCTTGGATTACAGGCGCACGCCACAACGCCCAGTTTTGCACTAGCGCTAGTCTATATATCAGACAAATCTGAACTCCTAAATTCTGACATTTTCACCCATTTTTTCATTGTTCCTGCAGCCAGATTTTTTGGAGCATACCCCATTCTTAATTCTTGTACATAAACAAAGGTCTGGAGAAAAAATCATGCTTTTGTCCACCGTGTCCACAAGTAGGGCATTTTTGACGCTAACAGACCAGACTACTCATGGTTATTTAAGCGTTATTGTCCGTTTCCTATGTACATGATGTATGAGAAAAGCATGTGTCTCAAATTGCGAGTAAGTAATGTCATGGTCACATTTGTTCTACGGCGGCCGTACGGCGAGTCGAAAACAGCCGTTTTAACATTTTTTTGTCCAACTACATATAGGTGGTTTGAATGAAACATGTTTATGTTGCCCATCGACGAGAAAGAAATAACTGATATTGTTCATAATTTGAAAAATAAGAAAAGCCCTGGCTTTGATAATCTTACGAACGAACTGATTAAAACCATTATCGGTGAAATCATTGTACCGTTAAATCATATATTCAACATGTCAATTTTACAAGGTATCGTACCAGATAAAATGAAGATTGCGAAGGTGATACCTATCTTTAAGAAAGGAGATCCACTTGAGTGTCATAATTATAGACCAATTTCTCTCCTAACTGCTTTTTCAAAAATTTTAGAAAGACTGGTATATAAACGTACAATAGATTTTTTCATACGCTATGAAATTTTATCTGATAATCAATTTGGATTTCGAGAAAAACACACAACTTCACATGCAATTCTTCATTTCATTAACAAAATTTCATCTGCTATTGACAAACATTGCCATACAATCGGATTATTTTTGGACTTCTCCAAGGCCTTCGATACCATTGATCATAGTATTCTTTTTTATAAACTACATCATTATGGTGTAAGGGGGAAGGCCTTGGAGTGGTTCAAAAGTTATCTTACAAACAGAAAACAATTTGTCTCATTGAATGGAGTAGAATCTAAACGCCAACCAATTACTTGCGGTATTCCTCAAGGGAGTATCCTTGGCCCCCTGATTTATATCATATATGTAAATGATTTTCAATATTCATCCCCACTTTTGTCTTTTATTCTATATGCAGATGATTCTAGTATATTTTTCTCACATAAAAACCCTCAAATGCTCGTAGATATTTTTAACACCGAGTTGAAAAGTATTTGTGAATGGATATTTGCCAATAGGCTCTCTCTAAATCTTGATAAAACAAATTTTATGTTATTTAGTAACTCTCTTACAAGTTTACCTGACAATATTTTATTGAATGATGTCCAGATCAGTAGGGTAAAATCAACTAAGTTCTTGGGACTTTTCATTGATGACAAAATGACCTGGAAAATGCATACAAACCACATTTGCTCAATTTTATCTAGAAATACTGGTATAATGTATAAACTTAAATCAATGTTTCCTCTCAATATTATGCAAATGTTATATTCCACTTTAATACTTCCGTATTTAAACTATGGTATTCTTGCCTGGGGAAATTCTAGTAAGCTTCAACTTGATAAAATTTTGGTTATTCAAAAGAGAGCAATTCGTATAATCTCCAATGCCCATATACGGGCTCATACAGGTCCTCTCTTTTAGAAAAGGGTGTTTTAAGAGTTTCTGATATTTTCCTTCTTCAGTTGGGTTCTTTTATGTTTCAACTGAATAATAATGACTTGCCTCCGGCACTTAATTATATGTTCATAAAAAACAACCAGTTGCATGACTATCCAACACGCCAAGCATTTTCATTTCATCTTCCAAAAACCAGAACAAAATTTGCCCACAATACTATTATTTATTCAGGTCCCAAATATTGGAATTCACTCAATATCGATATAAAAAGATCTGTTAGCTTAACTGCATTTAAAAGAAAATTGAAAACGTCTCTTTTGAGAAAAGATTACTCCTCGTAGAACCCAACTGTAAGCTTTAAATACACAATATATATTTATCTATTTGTACTCAATTGCGTATTACTTTTAAGACGGTCAGAGAGTGGATTGGGCACCTGGTAGCCAGGGAAACTCTTTAAAACCACATAGCTCTTCTAAGTTTTGCTTCGGTCCTTTGATACTTTTTCTCTCCTAGCAACTATCAAGTTGTTTTTTTTTCTTTTCCCGTCTGCCAGGTGCTCTATCCCCTCACTATGTCCGTATGTTTACCATTGTAATGAATTACATGTATTCATATTTACAGCTGCAGATACCCTTACAAAGGACCCGTCTACTATTCCACTGCCATACGATCAATTCTGTCAAAATATTTTACGTCATGCTTTAACGACGCAATCATGAACAGCAATATAATAGACGGGTCTTCTTTCCTTCTTTCTTTCTTTTATGTCTTGTTTTGTCCTCCTTGTCTTGTCTAGTAACCTGTGTGCCCCTGTTCTTTGTAACGTTCTCTGTTTTCGTCCTTGTCCAGTTTCTGTAACTTTCTCCGAGCTCAGCTCTATTTTTTTCTATAATTATTTGTAGCTATCAATGATTACACATAAATTATTTGTTAAGGGCCTATCCACAACAAGCTTTTGCTTTACTTTAGGTCCATCCACTTAGAATCTGCTTTTATATTGTAATTATGCATACTATTTCGGAATGAGTTGTATGTTTTTCTTTGTATTTTGATTGATTTGTGGAAAATAAATGAAATGAAATGAAATGAAATGAAACTTGACAAAACGGCTGTTTTCGACTCGCCGTACGGCCGCCGTAAAACAAATGTGACAATGGTATAAATCGTTTATGGAATGATCTGAAAAGAAGGTAAAACCACGTCTTCTGCGTTCTTACGGATACCCCAGTCCGTAGGAATTTCGGAGTAAGAAAATACTAAGTAAATGAAGTCACCATCCCCACGTCTGTTTTATCTTACATAATCCTTCATCATGTTCAACAGTAAGTAACAAAAACTAAAATATTCCAAAAATAGAAGTAACTTTTTTCAAATAAAACAATTGGAATATAAATTTTAGTGAATCGTCTACCTAACAGCCCAAAAAAACTGATTTGAATAAAAACAGAAACTAAATTTTAGTGTGGATTGAATTAGCATAGTCAGTGTAAAACCCCTCTGAAATGAAGGTAAAAAATCGTCTTCTGTGTTCTTTCGGATACCCCAGTTCGTAGGTTTTTCGGAGTAAGAAACTATTTGTAAATGAAGACATCATCTCCGCGTCTGTTTGATATTACATAATCTTTGATCATGTTGATTAGTAAGTAACAAAAACTGAAATATGCCGAAAAAAGACAAAAATAACGTTTCCAAAGTTAGATAAAATAGCTGGAATGCGAATTCTAATAAAACTACTACCTACCATCCAAAAAAGTTGATGTGAATAAAAACAGAAAATAAACCAAACTTTAGTGTGGATTGAATTAGCATAGTCACTGTAAAACCCCTCTGAAATGAAGGTAAAAAAATCGTCTTCTGCGTTCTTTCGGATACCCCAGTTCGTAGGAATTTCGGAGTAAGAAAATATTTGTAAATGAAGCCACCATTCACACGTCTGTTTGATATTACATAATCTTTGATCATGTTGATTAGTGAGTAACAAAAACGGAAATATGCCGAAAAAGACAAAAATAACGTTTTCAAAGTTAGATAAAACATCTGGAATGCGAATTCTAATAAGACTACTACCTACCACCAAAAAAAGTTGATTTGAATAAAAACAGAAAATAAACCAAACTTAAGTGTGGATTGAATTAGCATAGTCACTGTAAAACCCCTCTGAAATGAAGGTAAAAAAATCGTCTTCTGCGTTCTTTCGGATACCCCAGTTCGTAGGAGTTTTGGAGTAAGAAAATATTTGTAAATGAAGCCCCCATTCAGACGTCTGTTTCATCTTAAATAATCTTTGTTCATGTTCAACAGTAAGCAACAAAAACTGAAATATGTCAAAAATAGAAGTAACGTTTTCAAAATAAACAATTTGAAATGTAAATTTTAGTAAATGGTCTACATACCAGCCCAAAAAAGTTGATTTTACTAGAAACAAAAAATAAACTTAACTTTAGTGTGGATTTAATTAGCATATAGTCAGTGTAAAACCCCTCTTAATGATTTACCTTAAAATGAATGTAGCACAGGGTGTGTGTCAATGTTGGACAAATCAATAAACCTGAGAATCTCATTAAAATTGGTTGTCAAATAAGATTTCCTTTCCTTTTTTTACATCATTCACTTACCTGCCACCTACATATGTAACAGTATGGGTATTTATAATGTGCTTAAGAGACATGCATTGTATGTATCTAAGCGCTCACGGACTTATTATTACCCCGGCCATCGGATCGAACAGTCATTCCCGGTATCCATTTAACTTCTGGGTGGAGAGTAGCAAAATGTGGATTGACGCCTTGCCAACGGACGCGAGCTCACAGTGTGATTAGAACACATGGCATTACCACAAACTGCTTAACTAATTCTTCTACTTTTGAATTTCAATCCTTCTGAGCTACACTGCAAAAACTGCGGTTTTGATTTAACACCAACCTGGAATCCATATATGTCCACACCAGAGAAATATTTAAATAATACCCGGGGGAGCACTCGACCAAAAAAAGTGGTGGGGGTGTGCCGCGGGCGAGACAAAAAAACGGGGGCCTTGGAGCGGGCTTATTGTAAAAAGGAGGGTCCTCGGAACGGGCTTCGGAACTACAAGTGTTTGTGAAAACGGGGGTCCTTGGAACGGATCGCCAGCGTGTGAGTGCGTATGCATCCTTATGGAACGGTCATGCGTGCATGATGCAGCTAGCGCTGCCTCCGCCTGGTGCGCTCGCGCAGAGCTGAGGCGATTGTCGAACAGCGCTCTGCAGCCGCTTTTTACCAAAATTGCAGCTCATTGTATCAGATGAATGCGATCAGAACGGCGTAGTGAAAAATATGCGAAGCTTTGGGGCGGATTTCTTTCTTCTTTTTTCTCTATAAGAAGAAAATGCTATTCTTTGGAGCGGCTTTCTTTGTTTGTTTTTTTCTCAATACGACAAAAATGTTATGCCTTGGAACGGAAATTTGAGTGTAAATACCCACTATGCATTATATACTGAGTGCCCCCCCCCCTCCCCGGGAAACAACACCAGTTTGGAATCAAACCGATGCTGTTTTAATACTAATTGGTGTTGTATAAACACCAATCTGGTGTGTCAGACCAAAACGAAACTGGTACACTTCTCTGGTGTGGACATATCTAGATTCCGGACTGGTGTTAAAAATTAATCAACACCAGAGTTTTTTGCAGTCTACTGTTCTCGATACAACCATCGGCCAATTTATTTCTACGGACCACTGAATATCCCTATAATTATACTGCAGGGTAGGATCCCGAATTCTGAAACAGAGGGTGCAAAATTAGAAAATCAAAAGAAAAAAATCAGGGTGCACAGATTTGTCTTTTCTAGATTTTCCCGTACACTCCAAAAACTCTGGTGTTGATTTAACACCAGTCCGGAATCTATATATGTCCGCACCAGAGAAGTGTAAAACAAAAATTACACCAGTTTCGTTCTGGTCTAACACCAGATAGGTGTTAATACAACACCAATAATTATTAAAACAACATCGGTTTGATTCCAAACTGGTGTTGTTTCAATACTTCTTTGGTGTGGACATAATATTCCGGGCTGGTGTTAAATCAACACCAGAGCTTTTGCAGTGTCAGCAATTATTTTGAATGAATGATTCTTGAAATATTCAGTAGATGGAGCGTGGGCCCCTTGCACACTGCCCGTATCCTCCACTGTTCTACCGTTATTACATTATCTTTTATAAAACAAAAACACCCCCCCCCAAAAAAAAAAAAAAAAACTCACCAGGCTTCTCACAGTGAATTCCCACATAGCCTCCATGACAGGAACAATTATAGCCACCAAGCTCCTCCACACATGTCCCTCCATGAAGACAAGGATTGGAGTCACATGCTGTAAACACACACAAAAAAAGTTGTAAAAATCATATATAATAATAATCTAGCTGCCATGACTGCAGTGTGAACAAGGCGGCGCTAAACTACTTTATCCCCCGCCCATACTGAGGAAGCAACTTATCGTTAAACAATTCCGTTATTGGTATAGGTTAGACTTGATTTTAAAAATCTACTTTGCGTGTTCTTATAACTTATAATAATAAATTTGCAAAAAAAGGTTCAAAGTTATTGAAATTTTTCATTCTCACTGGTTGATAACAAATTTGTTATAAAAATTGCTTGTAAATCATTATAAATAATAAATTGTGAAATATTGCTTATAAATGATTCTTTATACACTGCAAAAACTCGCGCAGAGCTGAGGCGATTGTCGGACAGCGCTCTGCGGCCGCTTTTCACCAAAATTGCAGCTCATTGTAACAGATCAATGCGATCGGAACGGCGTAGCGAAAACTATGCGAAGCTTTGGGGCGGATTTCTTTGTTCCTTTTCTCAATACGACAAAAATGCTATGAATTGGAACGGAAATTTGAGTGTAAAAATGGGGTCCCCTCCGAGGCACATACCCACTATGCATTATATACTGAGTGCCCCCCCCCCCCCCGGAAACAACACCAGGTTGGAATCAAACCGATGCTGTTTTGATACTAATTGGTGTTGTATAAACACCATTCTGGTGTGTCAGACCAAAACGAAACTGGTACACTTCTCTGGTGTGGACATATATAGATTCCGGACTGGTGTTAAAAATTAATCAACACCAGAGTTTTTTGCACTGTACTTTTCTCGATGCAACCATCGGTCAATTTATTTCTACCGACCACTGAATATCCCTATAATTATACTGCAGGGGTGGATCCCGAATTCTGAAACAGAGGGTACAAAATTAGAAAATCAGAACAAAAATCAGGGTGCACAGATTTGTCTTTCCTAGACTTTCCCGCACACTGCAAAAACTCTGCTGTTGATTTAACACCGGTCCGGAATCTACATGTCCGCACCAGAGAAGTGTAAAACAACACCAGTTTCGTTCTGGTCTAACACCAGATTGGTGTGGACATAATATTCCGGGCTGGTGTTAAATCAACACCAGAGCTTTTGCAGTGTTAGCAGTTATTTTGAATGAATGATTCTTGAAATATTCAGTAAATGGAGCGTGGGCCCCTTGCACACTGCCCGTATCCTCCACTGTTGTACCGTTATTACATTATCTTTTATTTAAAAAAAACCTAAAAAAACTCACCAGGCTTCTCACAGTGAATTCCCACATAGCCTCCATGACAGGAACAATTATAGCCACCAAGCTCCTCCACACATGCCCCTCCATGAAGACAAGGATTGGAGTCACATGCTGTAAATACACACACACACAAAAGAGTTGTAAAAAACATGCATCGTGCATGTACAAAAAATATTAATCCTGCCATGACTGCGGTATGAACAAGGCGGCGCTAAATTACATTATCCCCTGCCCACACTTAGGAAGCAGCTTATCGTTGAACAATTCCGTTATTGGTGTAGGTTAGACTTAATTTTTTTAAATCTACTTTGCATGTTCTGGGGCCCGTTTCAAACTTATAATAACAAATTTGCAAAAAAAAAGTTCAAAGTTATTGAAATTTTTAATTTTCATTGGTTGGTAACAAATTTGTTATAGATATTGCTTGTAAATAATTATGAATAATAAATTATAAATTATTGCTTATAAATGATTCTTTAGACACTGCGAAAACTCCGGTGTTGATTTAACACCAGTTCGGAATCTATGTATGTCCACACCAGAAAAGTATTAAACAACACCAGTTTCGTTTTGGTCTAACACGAGAAAGTGCAACACCAAATTAAATTAAAACAGCATCGGTTTGATTCCAAACTGGTGTTGTTTCAACACTTCTCTGGCGGGTGTGGACATATATATAGATTCCGGGCTGGTGTTAAATCAACACCGGAGTTTTTGCAGTGTAAAAACTGTGACCATTGTCTGCGCCATTATTTCAACGCGGTCTTGTTAACATGAAGAATGCTTAGCATTATCATACTAACATTGCCTTCGGTTTCGAAACATACCTATGTGGGAAGTATGTTGATATCAACAAGATATTGCAGACGCTTAATGTTTCATTCGGCATGCGCTGTTTAGTAGTCTAATCAAAGAGTGTAGGCCCTATATATTTTAATCACGTGAACAAAGGTTTTACTAATCTTTAAACTTCTCAATATTCATGAAAGGGATACACTGTCGAATTTCTCGAGATAGCGACTGGTCATTTCGTGATTAATATTTCGAAACTTATCATGTTGCTCACAATGAATTCCCCATTTTCCTTCATTATTTTTCTGAATACCCCTTTAATTCTGGCTACTCTTAAATCAGCTATTTTCAATCAAAAACGTACCATGTTGTTCACACTGAATTCCAAAATAGATCCCAGGACAGGAGCAACTGAACCCGTCAAGTTCTTCCATGCAGCTTCCTCCATGAAGACATGGATTGGAGTAACAAGCTGTAAAAACCAATTGCATTTCGTAAATACTATACATTGTAATCTGACTTATCGATACAATTTCCATTTTGTGTTATGACGCAGATCATGGCACTGACAATATCCCCCCCCCCCCCATGCAACTCCGCTCTGATGCGGGTTGTCGTAAAACGATTCGTCGCGAGGTAGTTGATAATTGGTATGGTTTGATAACTTGCATTGTGCTGAGTTTACCATTGACCTGGCCACGGAGGATTATCTATTGTTACTGTGGGTGCAGTGACAATGCTCAGCACCCCTAACAATAGAATAATCCTCCGTGGATAGGTCCCTGGAGTTTACTTGATTTTCTTAAGGGAACGAGGCAAGCTAGCCAATATTATCCTTCCTTAAATTCGTATGGGCTACAAAGGTACCTTTCTGCAGAAAATGAGATTAAAAAAACTCATTAATCTACATTGTTAATTGTTAGCTTTGAGGTCAGATTCATTACTTTTGACACAAAATAAAATATATGGTCAGATATGACCATCATGCTCGCCGAATCGTATAGCACTCTAAAATAAAGCTAACTACAGTTTGTAGTTCAACGAATTTTCTTCATTCAGTTGGTGTGAAGCGACAAGATGGTTAAAGTACACCTGTAAGCGCATAAAAAAGAAATACTTTTTACTTCTCTACCTAATTCCTTTTCATCTTTTTTCTCTTTTTTACTCCACGTTATATTTGAACATAATTACGCTTAAATGTCATCGCGTACACAAAGTTAAATCCAATTAAATGCACGTTTGGCCAAGTGCGTTTAAAATGAAGCGCGTTAACGAAATAAATCTGCATACTACATGTTTTTGTACCATGGTACAATTGAAACCTCTTTTGAGATTACGGGCCATTTGGTTTAAACTTATTTGTCGATAAACTACTTAAAAATTCCATCTGAGTGTTTTTTTTTATTGTTATTATTTGCATACATGTGGCCTTAAGCCCAGAGGATTTTCCTTTGTTCATGGGGATGGGGAACATCTATTGTTCCATCATGCCCATGTCCATAGCGATCCTTCCCCCACTTTCATGCACAACTATCAAAAGGGGTTTTCTAGATAACGACTGTATTTTTCACAATAATTCTATGGGAATGAAACAGTATTAATAAGTATTAAAACAGCATCGGTTTGATTCCAAACTGGTGTTGTTTCAATACTTCTTTGGTGTGGACATGATATTCCGGGCTGGTGTTAAATCAACACCGGAGTTTTTGTACTGTTAGCAATTATTTTGAACGAATGATTCTTGAAATATTCAGTAGATGGAGCATGTGCCCCTTGCAAAAAGCCCGTATCCTCACTGTTCTACCGTTATTGCATTATCTTTTATAACCCCCCCAAAAAAAAAAAAAAAAAACTTGCCAGGCTTCTGGTCTAACACCAGATTGGTGTGGACATAATATTCCGGGCTGGTGTTAAATCAACACCAGAGCTTTTGCAGTGTTAGCAATTATTTTGAATGATTCTTGAAATATTCAGTAGATAGATCGTGGGCCCCTCACAAACTGCCCGTATCCTCCACTGTTCTACCGTTATTACATTATCTTTTATAAAACAAAAACACCCCCAAAAAAACTCACCAGGCTTCTCACAGTGAATTCCCACATAGCCTCCATGACAGGAACAATTATACCCATGAAGCTCCTCCACACATGTCCCTCCATTAAGACAGGGATTGGAGTCACATGCTGTAAACACACACAAAGAGAGTTGTAAAAAACATGTATCGTAAATATAAAATTTGTTATAAAAACTGCTTGTAAATAATCATAAATAATAAATTATGAAATATTGCTTGTAAATAGTTCTTTATACACTGAAAAAATTAAGGTGTTGATTTAACACCATCCCGGAATCTATATATGTCCACACCGGAGAAGTGTTAAACAACGCCAGTTTCGTTTTGGTCTAGCACCAGAGTTGTGTTTATACAACACCAAATAGTATTACAACAGCATCGGTTTGATTCCAAACAAGTGTTGTTTCAATACTTCTTTGGTGTGGAAATATAAAGATTCCGGGCTGGTGTTAAATCAACACCGGAGTTTTTGCAGTGTAAAAGGATACTGTGACCATTGTCCGCGCCATTATTTCAACGCGGTCTTGTCAACATGTTTCAACACTTCTCTGGCGGGTGTGGACATATATAGATTCCGGGCTGGTGTTAAATCAACACCGGAGTTTTTGCAGTGTAAAAACTGTGACCATTGTCCGCGCCATTATTTCAACGCGGTCTTGTTAACATGAAGAATGCTTAGCATTATCATATTAACATTGCCTTCGGTTTCGAAACATACCTACGTGGGAAGTATGTTGATATCAACAAAATATTGCAGACGCTTAATGTTTCATTCGGCATGCGCTGTTTAGTAGTCTAATCAAAGAGTATAGGCCCTATATATTTTAATCACGTGAACAACGGTTTTACTAATCTTTAAACTTCTCAATATTCATGAAAGGGATACACTGCCGAATTTCTCGAGATAGCGACTGGTCATTTCGTGATTAATATTTCGAAACTTATCATGTTGCTCACAATGAATTCCCCATTTTCCTTCATTATTTTTCTGAATACCCCATTAATTCTGGCTACTCTTAAATCAGCTATTTTCAATCAAAAACGTACCATGTTGTTCACAATGAATTCCAAAATAGATCCCAGGACAGGAGCAACTGAACCCGTCAAGTTCTTCCATGCAGCTTCCTCCATGAAGACACGGATTGGAGTAACAAGCTGAAAAAACCAATTACATTTCGTAAATACTATACATTGTAATCTGACTTATCGATACAATTTCCATTTTGTGTTATGACGCAGATCATGGCACTGACAATATACCCCCCCCCCATGCAACTCCGCTCTGATGCGGGTTGTCGTAAAACGATTCGTCGCGAGGTAGTTGATAATTGGTATGGTTTGATAACTTGCATTGTGCTGAGTTTACCATTGACCTGGCCACGGAGGATTATCTATTGTTACTGTGGGTGCAGTGACAATGCTCAGCACCCGTAGTAACAATAGAATAATCCTCCGTGGATAGGTCCCTGGAGTTTACTTGATTTTCTTAAGGGAACGAGGCAAGCTAGCCAATATTATCCTTCCTTAAATTCGTATGGGCTACAAAGGTACCTTTCTGCAGAAAATGAGATTAAAAAAACTCATTAATCTACATTGTTAATTGTTAGCTTTGAGGTCAGATTCATTACTTTTGACACAAAATAAAATATATGGTCAGATATGACCATCATGCTCGCCGAATCGTATAGCACTCTAAAATAAAGCTAACTACAGTTTGTAGTTCAACGAATTTTCTTCATTCAGTTGGTGTGAAGCGACAAGATGGTTAAAGTACACCTGTAAGCGCATGAAAAAGAAATACTTTTTACTTCTCTACCTAATTCCTTTTCATCTTTTTTCTCTTTTTACTCCACGTTATATTTGAACAAAATTACGCTTAAATGTCATCTCGTACACAAAGTTAAATCCAATTAAATGCACGTTTGGCCAAGTGCGTTTAAAATGAAGCGCGTTAACGAAATAAATCTGCATACTACATGTTTTTGTACCATGGTACAATTGAAACCTCTTTTGAGATTACGAGCCATTTGTTTTAAACTTATTTGTCGATAAACTACTTAAAAATTCCATCTGAGTGTTTTTTTATTGTTATTATTTGCATACATGTGGCCTTAAGCCCAGAGGATTTTCCTTTGTTCATGGGGATGGGGAACATCTATTGTTCCATCATGCCCATGTCCATAGCGATCCCTCCCCCACTTTCATGCACAACTATCAAAAGGGTTTTCTAGATAACGACTGTATTTTTCACAATAATTCTATGGGAATGAAACAGTATTAATAAGTATTAACACAGCATCGGTTTGATTCCAAACTGGTGTTGTTTCAATACTTCTTTAGTGTGGACATTATATTCCGGGCTGGTGTTAAATCAACACCGGAGTTTTTGTAGTGTTAGCAATTATTTTGAATGAATGATTCTTGAAATATTCAGTAGATGGAGCGTGTGCCCCTTGCAAACAGCCCGTATCCTCACTGTTCTACCGTTATTGCATTATCTTTTATAACCCCCCCCCCCCCCAAAAAAAAAAAAAAAAAAAAACTCGCCAGGCTTCTGGTCTAACACCAGATTGGTGTTAGACCAGAAGCCTGGCGAGTTTTTTTTACCCTAAACACGTAATTTTCCTCGCGAAATACATACCCTTTTTCATTTTTTTGTGTTTTTGACACCCTTATCACGTTAGGTACGTAACGTGCCCTATCGTGTAAAAGACATCCTTTTTACGTGTTTTTTTTTGGTCGCGCATGGTATCCACTCGCCAATGTAAGTGGCCCCTCCCCCGGGAGTCACATATAGACCCCGGACCATCCCGGATCTGATCCGGGTTGGTATGGGGAGAGATCCGTGTTGGCGCCTTCGGCATCCTTGGAGGTACATGGTGGTTCGTGTTGATACAACAGCCCGGAATCTATATATTTCCACACCAGAGAAGTATTGAAACAACACCAGTTTGGAATCAAACCGATGCTGTTTTAATACTAATTGGTGTTGTACAAACACCTGTCTGGTGTTAGACCAAAAATATATAGATATATAGATTCCGGGCTGGTGTTAAATCAACACCAGAGCTTTTGCAGTGTTAGCAATTATTTTGAATGAATGATTCTTGAAATATTCAGTAGATAGATCGTGGGCCCCTTGCACACTGCCTGTATCCTCCACTGTTCTACCGTTATTGCATTATCTTTTATAACCCCCCCAAAAAAAAAAAAAAAAAAAAAAAACTCGCCAGGCTTCTGGTCTAACACCAGATTGGTGTGGACATAATATTCCGGGCTGGTGTTAAATCAACACCAGAGCTTTTGCAGTGTTAGCAATTATTTTGAATGATTCTTGAAATATTCAGTAGATAGATCGTGGGCCCCTCACACACTGCCCGTTTCCTCCACTGTTCTACCGTTATTACATTATCTTTTATAAAACAAAAACACCCCCCAAAAAACTCACCAGTTTTCTCACAGTGAATTCCCACATAGCCTCCATGACAGGAACAATTATACCCATGAAGCTCCTCCACACATGTCCCTCCATTAAGACAGGGATTGGAGTCACATGCTGTAAACACACACAAAGAGAGTTGTAAAAACATGTATCGTAAATATAAAATTTGTTATAAAAATTGCTTGTATATAATCATAAATAATAAATTATGAAATATTGAACATAATTACGCTTAAATGTCATCGCGTACACAAAGTTAAATCCAATTAAATGCACGTTTGGCCAAGTGCGTTTAAAATGAAGCGCGTTAACGAAATAAATCTGCATACTACATGTTTTTGTACCATGGTACAATTGAAACCTCTTTTGAGATTACGGGCCATTTGGTTTAAACTTATTTGTCGATAAACTACTTAAAAATTCCATCTGAGTGTTTTTTTATTGTTATTATTATTTGCATACATGTGGCCTTAAGCCCAGAGGATTTTCCTTTGTTCATGGGGATGGGGAACATCTATTGTTCCATCATGCCCATGTCCATAGCGATCCCTCCCCCACTTTCATGCACAACTATCAAAAGGGGTTTTCTAGATAACGACTGTATTTTTCACAATAATTCTATGGGAATGAAACAGTATTAATAAGTATTAAAACAGCATCGGTTTGATTCCAAACTGGTGTTGTTTCAATACTTCTTTGGTGTGGACATTATATTCCGGGCTGGTGTTAAATCAACACCGGAGTTTTTGTAGTGTTAGCAATTATTTTGAATGAATGATTCTTGAAATATTCAGTAGATGGAGCGTGTGCCCCTTGCAAACAGCCCGTATCCTCACTGTTCTACCGTTATTGCATTATCTTTTATAACCCCCCCCCCAAAAAAAAAAAAAAAAAAAAAAAATTGCCAGGCTTCTGGTCTAACACCAGATTGGTGTTAGACCAGAAGCCTGGCGAGTTTTTTTTACCCTAAACAC
Organism: Lytechinus variegatus; assembly: GCF_018143015.1. Classification (NCBI taxonomy): domain Eukaryota; kingdom Metazoa; phylum Echinodermata; class Echinoidea; order Temnopleuroida; family Toxopneustidae; genus Lytechinus; species Lytechinus variegatus. The sequence continues at coordinate 28,477,711 of NC_054745.1, read as the reverse complement.
GTAATTTTCCTAGCGAAATACATACCCTTTTTCATTTTTTTTGTGTTTTTGACACCCTTATCACGTTAGGTACGTAACGTGCCCTATCGTGTAAAAGACATCCTTTTTACGTGTTTTTTTTTGGTCGCGCATGGTATCCACTCGCCAATGTAAGTGGCCCCTCCCCCGGGAGTCACATATAGACCCCGGACCATCCCGGATCTGATCCGGGTTGGTATGGGGAGAGATCCGTGTTGGCGCCTTCGGCATCCTTGGAGGTACATGGTGGTTCGTGTTGATACAACAGCCCGGAATCTATATATTTCCACACCAGAGAAGTATTGAAACAACACCAGTTTGGAATCAAACCGATGCTGTTTTAATACTAATTGGTGTTGTACAAACACCTGTCTGGTGTTAGACCAAAAATATATAGATATATAGATTCCGGGCTGGTGTTAAATCAACACCAGAGCTTTTGCAGTGTTAGCAATTATTTTGAATGAATGATTCTTGAAATATTCAGTAGATAGATCGTGGGCCCCTTGCACACTGCCTGTATCCTCCACTGTTCTACCGTTATTACATTATCTTTTATAAAACAAAAACACCCCCCAAAAAACTCACCAGGCTTCTCACAGTGAATTCCCACATAGCCTCCATGACAGGAACAATTATACCCACCAAGCTCCTCCACACAGGTCCCTCCATGAAGACAAGGATTGGAGTCACATGCTGGAAACACACACAAAAGAGTTGTAAAAAACATGTATCGTGAAAGTAAAATTTGTTATAAAAATTGCTTGTAAATAATCATAAATAATAAATTATGAAATATTGAACATAATTACGCTTAAATGTCATCGCGTACACAAAGTTAAATCCAATTAAATGCACGTTTGGCCAAGTGCGTTTAAAATGAAGCGCGTTAACGAAATAAATCTGCATACTACATGTTTTTGTACCATGGTACAATTGAAACCTCTTTTGAGATTACGGGCCATTTGGTTTAAACTTATTTGTCGATAAACTACTTAAAAATTCCATCTGAGTGTTTTTTTATTGTTATTATTTGCATACATGTGGCCTTAAGCCCAGAGGATTTTCCTTTGTTCATGGGGATGGGGAACATCTATTGTTCCATCATGCCCATGTCCATAGCGATCCTTCCCCCACTTTCATGCACAACTATCAAAAGGGGTTTTCTAGATAACGACCGTATTTTTCACAATAATTCTATGGGAACGAAACAGTATTAATAAGTATTAAAACAGCATCGGTTTGATTCCAAACTGGTGTTGTTTCAATACTTCTTTGGTGTGGACATGATATTCCGGGCTGGTGTTAAATCAACACCGGAGTTTTTGTACTGTTAGCAATTATTTTGAACGAATGATTCTTGAAATATTCAGTAGATGGAGCATGTGCCCCTTGCAAAAAGCCCGTATCCTCACTGTTCTACCGTTATTACATTATCTTTTATAAAACAAAAACACCCCCCAAAAAACTCACCAGGCTTCTCACAGTGAATTCCCACATAGCCTCCATGACAGGAACAATTATACCCATGAAGCTCCTCCACACATGTCCCTCCATTAAGACAGGGATTGGAGTCACATGCTGTAAACACACACAAAGAGAGTTGTAAAAAACATGTATCGTAAATATAAAATTTGTTATAAAAACTGCTTGTAAATAATCATAAATAATAAATTATGAAATATTGCTTGTAAATAGTTCTTTATACACTGAAAAAATTAAGGTGTTGATTTAACACCATCCCGGAATCTATATATGTCCACACCGGAGAAGTGTTAAACAACGCCAGTTTCGTTTTGGTCTAGCACCAGAGTTGTGTTTATACAACACCAAATAGTATTACAACAGCATCGGTTTGATTCCAAACAAGTGTTGTTTCAATACTTCTTTGGTGTGGAAATATAAAGATTCCGGGCTGGTGTTAAATCAACACCGGAGTTTTTGCAGTGTAAAAGGATACTGTGACCATTGTCCGCGCCATTATTTCAACGCGGTCTTGTCAACATGAATAATGCTTAGCATTATCATACTAACATTGCCCTCGGTTTTGAAACATACCTATGTGGGAAGTATGTTGATATCAACAAAATATTGCAGACGCTTAATGTTTCATTCGGCATGCGCTGTTTAGTAGTCTAATCAAAGAGTGTAGGCCCTATATATTTTAATCACGTGAACAAAGAATTTACTAATCTTTAAACTTCTCAATATTCATGAAAGGGATACACTGCCGAATTTCTCGTGATAGCGACTGGTCATTTCGTGATTAATATTTCGAAACTTATCATGTTGTTCACAATGAATTCCCCATTTTCCTTCATTATTTTTCTGAATACCCCTTTAATTCTGGCTACTCTTAAATCAGCTATTTTCAATCAAAAACGTACCATGTTGTTCACACTGAATTCCGGAATAGATCCCAGGACAGGAGCAACTGAACCCGTCAAGTTCTTCCATGCAGCTTCCTCCATGAAGACATGGATTGGAGTAACAAGCTGTAAAAACAAATTGCGTTTCGTAAATACTGTACATTGTAAACCGACTTATCGTTACAATTTCAATTTTGTGTTACGACGCAGATCATGCCCATGTCCATAGCGATCCCTCCCCCACTTTCGTGCACAGCTATCAAAAGGGTTTTTCGAGATAACACGCACACCTACGACTGTATTTTTCACAATAATTCTATGGGAATGAAACAGTTGAATGTTTTTCCTTTCTTCTTCGCTAATTTGCCCTAAAACGTTCAGAAAAGGCTCATAATCTAGCCAGAAATTTTTGAAAGCTTGCAAGCATAATAGGTATTATTCTATATCTACCACGTTCGGATACAAATTTCATAGATTTATACCTGGATGGGCGCAGTACAAGTTAACCTTGTCACGTGCTTCCGGTGGTGTTCTGACGTCGTACTCGGGGTGATCACGTGTTAGGTACTTGGGAACATATTTCACCCATTCACCGGTATACTCAGAAACTCCATAAGGACAGACATCCTGAGGAATATCGGCACATGTTCCGGCACCATAAACGTCTTGGTACAAATAGATCAGAAAAAAAGGAAGTGGCATGTAATAGGTATATGGTACACTGCAAAAACTCTGGTGTGTTGATTTACACCAGCCTGGAATCTATATATGTCCAATCAGAGAAGTGTTAAACAACACCTGTAATCTTACTATATCTTATTATACTTATTATATCATGTAAAATTACTGGAAATGGGTAAGGTGTTTGGAACCTTACAAATTTCCTTAAATAAAACACCCTTTCCCCTTTTTAAACAAACCCGTTCTTTAAATTGCGGAAAAATTCATGTTTTATGATTTTACACAATGATTCTTATATCACTTTTTGCATAATCTTCTTTTTTTTCTGAAAATCTGGGGGGTTTTTAACAGTGTACCCGCGAAAGAAAAAGACCGCCTTCCTGCTTTTTTTTGGGGGGGGGTCGCGCACGTTGTCCACTCTTCAATGGCAGTGACCCCCCCCCCTATCAAGAAGGCAGAATTTCAGAAGCCTTTGGTATGACTCGGCCGGGGATCGAGCCCACGACCTTCCGTTCATGAGACTGGCGCTCTACCACTGAGCCAACGTGTCCGTTCACTGAGAAATGGAACATATTGCCCTATAATATTGCCAAACAGCTGAACTGAACGAAGAAACGTGAACGTGAAAGTGAATGGAACGATCAATCACACTGCAAAAACTCTGGTGGTGATTTAACACCAGCCCCGAATCTATATATGTCTGTATTTCCACACCAGAGAAGTGTTAAACAACATCAGTATCGTTTTGGTCTAACACCAGATAGGTGTTTATACAACACCAATTAGTATTAAAACAGCATCGGTTTGATTCAAAACTGGCGTTGTTTCAATACATCTCTGTACAAGTGTGGACATATTACAGATTTCGGGCTGGTGTACCGACACGAACAACAATGGACCTCCAAGGATGCCTAAGGCGCCAACACGGAGCTCTCCCCGGACCAACCCAGATCAGATGCGGGATGGTCCGGGGTCTATATGTGACTGGGGCTTAATACTTCTACTGCTACTAATTCACTGATAATAATCATAAAAAATAACCAGGGGCGGCAGAAATGGGGGGGGGGATGGGGGCACGTGCCCGCCAAAAATCCCCCGTAGGAAATAAATACTCTTTTTCAAAATGGGAAATGCCTATTTTTCAAAGTGTAATGTGCCCTTTTTCAAAACGAAATATTCATTTTGAAATAAAACATAATACAGTTCAGATTAGGAGAAAAAAATTGGCTTGACCTTCGCGCTCCCATCAATTATTGTTTAGTAAGTACTCATCCTGTTCATGGTTACTAAAACACTAAGAATGTCCAGTTTTCAGGTTGGAATATTACAACAAAAAAAATACTCGCGTCGGGCGCTCGCGTTAATTATTGTTTTGTAAGGTAATCATTCTCTCCTCGGCTAAAAAAATTGCTTAAATCATATTTGATTTGACTTGAGAATTAAATAACAAGTAGGTAATATCTTAGAGAAAGAAAAAAAATCTCATAATTCACGAAATTTTTTAGGGAGGAAAATTTAGCCACGAGATTTTGCTCGTTATCGTTATCGGGATGAACGGACGTGTGTGACGAAGGCTCCGCCAAGCATACAATTAACAATTGTCCAGATAATCTTGACCATTATGGGTGGACCCGATAGACCAAGACGAGGAAAGGGGGGATCGTTGGCCGACAACTCCCCTAAGCCCAAGCGTCCCTCTCCCGCTGACAACTCTGCTGCCCAAAATGACGACACTGACGGCGACGACTCCACACTATCCGATGCTATCCAAGCAGCCATCGATAAACTACTCACCAATGAGAATTTTATATCTAAGCTGGTTTCGGCTATCAAGACAAAGCTGCTAGATGAGATATGTGAATCTCTGAGATCGGAAGTAAGAGACTCGTTGAAATTTGACATTGACAACGCCAACGACAAAATGGCGTTGCTTGAAAAACGTGTAGATGTCGTCGAGGACGCCATGGACGACGCAGAGCAGTACTCTCGAAGAAACTGCCTAATCTTTGCTGGTATCAACGAGACGCAAGATGAGGACGTGGAGAGGAAAATAGTGAACATATGTAAAGAGGACCTCGGTGTAACCATCAACGAAAGCGACGTCGACAGATGCCACCGACTCGGGAACATAAACAACAAAGGACAAAAAACTCGCAAACATCATCGGGACGTCATCGTAAAATTCACGAATTATCGGAAGAGAGACTCCATCTACAAGGCTAGATTCAACCTGCGAAAGTCATCGAGTAAGTCAAAGCATATTTATATCAATGAAAGCCTAACACAGAAGCGGAATAAACTATATTGGAAAGTCAAGAAAAGTCTCAGAAGCAATGACTACAAACTCTGGACGCAAGATGGTAAAATAATTGTCAAAAAACCAAACGGCGAAAAGGTGTCGATTGCCAGTGAAAAGGACCTGTCCAAAGTAAACTGAACACTCGAACTCTATACAGACTGTCAAAGCTAGAGGTAAATTGTGGTGTTTTATCGTCAAATAGCTTTGTCTTTGTTGAATGTTGTTGTTTTCTTTATTTAAAGTTCATGTTAATTTGTTTTATGTGATTTTGGTTAACGACGCTCATTTTTTCGTTATTCATGCACCTTCTTGTTTCATAGTATATCTGGTGTTATTTGTTCCATGACAATTAAGTATGCGTGTGTATGTTGCAAGAAGCCAGTAAAATGCAACCAGAGGGCCCTTCTCTGTCCAAACTGTAAAAATTGGGTTCACATTACGTGCGCCAATGTACCCCAATCTGTATACAATGATGGAAAAGAACTTTTTGAAAATTGGAGTTGTCCTATTTGTATTCTTCAAGAATTGCCCTTTTTTGATGTTGATTGCGAACCAGATACCGTGGATGAGTTATTTTCGGAACTCGACAACCTATCTAATAACGAAGATAATGATTTTTGTATTTATGATAAAGGATTGTCAATATCCCATCTAAACGTCAGAAGTTTACGTAAGAAAAAGGAAGAAATCGAATATTTCATGAATAACAATTCAGTCGATTTATTCACTATGTCTGAGACATGGGTAGACGATACATTTACCTCAAATATATTAGACATTCCAGGTTATATTTTTGAAAGGAGAGATCGTAATGTCCACGGTGGTGGAGTTGGATGTTATATAAAAAATAATGTAGAATATGTTAGAAGACGTGATTTTGAAAAAGATGATTTGGAAATAATGTGGTTCGAATTGAAAATTCGATATCGGCTTCCATTTTTCTTATGTGTAGTATATCGCAAACCGGATTGCTCTTTATCATTCTTTGAAAACCTAGAAGCAAGTTTGGAACAAGTATTTTCTTTTACGAATAACGTCATTATTCTAGGTGATTCTAACTCCAACATGTTCACCAAAAATAGCCTTTCAGATAAGGTCCATGAACTCTGTTCCACCTTTCAATTAACACAGCTTATACAAGAACCAACAAGAATAACTCCTTGTAGCAGTACCTTGATCGATATTATTTGTGTTTCTAGTTCAATGGTAACAAGTGTTAAGCGATCTGGAACAATCTCATGCGGACTTAGTGACCACTCCCTAGTATATTTGATCCTTGGTTACAATAGACCAAAAGCTAAGCCTGAAATCTTTACATTTAGATCGTTTAGAAACTTTGTCGAGGATGACTTTGTCGATGACCTTGCTAATATTCGATGGAGTGACCTATTGTCGTCAGAAGTGGACGTCGATTATAATTGGGGGAAATTCATTGAAGCTTTTAAGGTATTAGCTGATAAACACGCCCCCCATATAACAGTAAGAAAGAAATTGGGTGGGTCTCCCTGGATTACAACTGAATACCTGGCTCTATCGAGAGACCATGATTATTACAAAAGAAAGTTTGACAAACTGAAGAAATCAATAAAAACAGGTCAGGAAATCAATGACCTTTGGGGAAAATATAAGTATTTCCGAAATAAAGTGAATATTTTAAACAAGAAGTTGAAAAGGGAATTTTATCGCAACAAAATCCAAAAGTGTCAAAACAAATTACAACATTCTTGGAAAATACTGAAAAATTTGTTGCCCAAGAAAAAAGGTTCAGTCAACCCCAATATAAATACTGGTACTCACACGACATCTGACAAGCAAGAAATCGCAAAGTCATTCAACGAATTTTTTGTTAATGTTGGTAAAAGCAAGAACCCGCCAGACAATCAAAATTTTAATTCAATGAATACATTATCAAAAGTCGTTTCAAAATTCAAGTTTAAAAATATAGACCCGGAATTTGTAATGAAGGAACTTAAGAAAATCGATGTAAACAAAGCTGTTGGTCTGGATGATTTACATCCAAGATTATTGAAAATCGCAGCCCCTTTTATAGCTGAACCACTTTCAATAATATTTAACAAATCTTTAAGCTCTGGATGCTTCCCAAGTGATTTCAAAAGAGCAAAGATTATCCCAGTACCGAAGAATGGTGAGTCAAGTGACATCGGCAATTATAGACCAATCTCATTGTTGTCATGTCTATCAAAAATACTTGAAAAGGCAGTGCATGCCCAACTTTACGATTATTTACAAGAATACAAACTGCTGTCACAGCGCCAATCAGGTTTCCGGCCCAAGCACTCAACCGCAACTTGTTTAATTGAAATAACTGACTACCTGTTAAATAATATTGATTGTGGCTTAATAACAGGTGCGATATTCCTTGATCTGAAAAAAGCCTTCGACGTAATATCTCACGAAATATTGTTATCAAAAATGCCATATTATGGTATAACATCGGTCGAATTAGACTGGTTCTCATCATACCTAACAGATAGACAGCAGTGTGTCTCGTTTCAAGGCGTCCAGAGTGATTTTTTACAGATCTATTCAGGTGTGCCGCAAGGGTCAATTTTGGGCCCCCTGATGTTTTGTTTATTTCTAAATGATATTTGTAACTTGAAATTTAGTAATCAAATCAAAATTGCACTTTACGCTGACGACACGGCTCTGTTTTGTAAAGGAAATAATTCAAAAAGCACTCAGAAAAAATTACAAAAACATTATGATTTACTGTGCAAATGGTTTAAAATAAATAATATGGAAATCAATGCAAAGAAAACCAAAGTGATGGTTTTTGGGACGAAATATAAAACTAAGAATCTAAGTATGAACATCTTTCACGGAAGAGAATACCTTGAGAATGTTTCTGATATTAAATATTTAGGGGTAACCCTTGACCAAAGTCTAAGTTGGACACCGCACATCTTTAATCTAACTAATAGAATCAACCGGGCTATTGCATGCATTAGAAGGATTAAATGTTACTTGAATAGACGCATTCTCAAGCACCTTTACCACGCTCTTGTTCTCCCACATATAGATTATTGTTCGGTTGTTTGGGGTAAGTGTAAAAAGAAAGATTTGCTCAAATTACAGAGGACACAAAACAGATATGCTAGATTAGTCCTCAGTGCAGACTATCGTACCCCAAAGGATATCCTTTTAAACAATCTTCAATGGCAAAGTATTGAAACTCGCATCAATTACCACTACTCTATTTTCGTATTCAAAATACTCAATAATCTAGCCCCACATTATTTAGAACCTTTTGCCTGTAACCGACCACTCTTTTATGTTACTCGTCATTCTACCCTAAGTCCTTTATTTATTCCGAAACCTAGGACTGAATTTAAAAAGAGATCTTTTTCTTACATCGCTCCAAATATCTATAATAATCTACCGACTCATATACGCACGGCAACTTCACTCCAAATGTTTAAAAATCAAATCAGGCCACTCTCTTTATTGTTTTAACGCATGTACTGGTCCTATTTATAGTCTTTTGCCATGAGGTTAATTTACTTTGTTTTTTGTTTTAATGTTATCGTGCCTTTTTTTTGTTGGTCTTTTTGTTTTTTTTTTGTATTTGTGATACTTCTGTGTATTTTTGTTTGTTTCATTTTACCCTTTTAATCTCTTTTGTACTTGTATGCTACCTGCTTATGCCATTTTATATTATTACTTTTCATTGTCTTTTAAATTGTCAATTTTATAACTTATTTATTGATTTTATTAGTTTAAGTTTAGTCAACACGTTTTTAAAGTAATTTCCTTTATTTCTATGTTTTTGTTTCGTCTTTTAAACTGTCTTGATTTAAATCTAGGTTTTTAATTTTTGTTTTGATTCATTTAATGTGATATCATTGATATGTCATGTAATTTTGATTGTGTACTGTATTTTACTTTATATTATTTGTATTTCATTATTTTGTAAATCTATACAGGGCTCCTTTGTAAAGCAGGCCTTTGGGCTCTGAAAGGACTACCCTGTTTTTAAATAAAACTGAATAAATAAATAAAATCAGTCTGGCCTATATTGCTCATTAGAATTGTGACCTGTGGTCTAACCGATGAGCCTTTTGGGGATGGGGGATTGCAGCATGGCGGATTTCGATGGGGGTGCTGACTCTGCGGGACCATGGGATGTGGCGGGGGTATGGTCTTCAGGTGTGCATGCGTGGTGGGCCAGAGTAATTGTTATGCCCGGTTGACACTTGCACGCATTGTGGTGCCCGCATTGCCCCGCATTGATGCGTGCCCATGCGGGACACTAAATGGCACGACTTGGCTATATCAGTTCATGCAATGTGCCGACAAGTTCACGACATGTTTGGACATTGTTTGCGCATAGTTCGCGCATAGTTCACCCAGTGTTCACGCAGTGTTCACGCACTGTCCCGACGTGCTTTCATCAAATATTCTCGACACCCTATTCTGTGACGTATCTAGCGCAAATTTAAATATTCAACGTTCTTGTGTTAACGCCCTCTACGTTCGTTGATCAGGACGACTCATACTGATCACGTGGTCTGCACTCACAATTTTGCGCATATCATTCGTGAACTATGCGTGAAGTATGCTTGACCTATGCGCAAAGTATGCGCGACCCTGTCGTGAACTAGTCGTGAACTGCGTGCCACTACCCCGGGGGTGTGCCTACTATTCTTTGCGCCACGAAATTTCTATTTCGATGCCACGAAGTGGTAGGCAGTGGCACGACTAGGTTGCGCATAGGTTGCGCATAGTTCACGAACAGTTCGCGAATTTGTAATGCGTGCCACAATTTTCAACATGTTGAAAATTTTGGCACGCATTTTCACGCACTGCCACGCACCTATCCGCAAGTTGGCACGCATAGCTCGCGCATTGGCCCGCATGAGTGCGTGCCCATGCGCAAACTATGCGGGAACCACAATGCGTGCAAGTGTCAACAGGGCATTAAACATTATAATGTTGGTGCATTTTCTATGATTGTCCAAGTGGTAGACCGTGCGTTTTTTATATACATTTCATCTGATATTGTCTAATGAAGCCGATTGTATACTAATTTTTCGGACTTTTTGATATTATTTTAACTGAGTACCGAAGTGTGACGTCACTGTCATGACAACGAGCTGGATGGTTCTGATCAGAGTCGTAGCTGACGATCGTCTATACACACACATTTGCATTTGCCAAAATTACCATCATTCTAAGGTTGCAAGCGATGAAATTCCGTTAGCAGCCATTTTCTTCGATGAGAGACATTCGCGCCCCGGGTTCATTTGTTTAGAACCAAGCTGTCATGACACCATCGCAACTGACGTCATTGCTTCGGTACTCTATCAAACAGGATTTAAATTTAAATTTAATTTTGAATTTGAATATGAAAATGTTATCACAGATGCGGATGGGTTTAAGTTTGAACAAACTCGGGCAACAGATAGACAAATAATCGTAGAAATTATTGGAATCACTAAATCTATGGAGACTCCGAGATGGCCATATCTGTGAGTCCATAGTGAGGTAGAGCAATGTTTACACTTTAATTTGATCCAATACACAAAATGGCCTACACGTGCTAAATGTATTTTCTTAACTTTTTTTCATGAAAACATCAAACTATTCAATTTGCTCTATATTTTGATCACTTACTAAGCGATGTACATTTAAAAAAACTCACTCATATCCATGATATCCCTGATGATTAAGCCTAAAAGTCCTCAGCATGATGAACATTTGTCCGTAATTCTTGTCATAATATTACCGACCTAGCTGTTGCCAATTTGTCTCAGGGATTTTATTGCTTGCCTGAATTCTTTCTAAATGTTCACCACTTTTTCTCTCTTTTTTTTTATTTCTCTCAAACGCCATTCCAGGAATTCCGTTTTGACTACAAAAAATGAACATCAGATATCATCAAAGTGACCAAACCAACCAACATGGACAAAATGGTCGAGCAAAATAATACAATTTAATTTTTCTTTAGATGTGACGTAATGATATTCATTAATGTACATTTCGGTGAATTAATTATCGGATGACATATGTATTTCATGTAGTGACTTTTTGCAGCTTTAAACTGTGCTTCATCAATAAATGAATGGTTTATACCCTGGAGGATTTCTACGATTTTTCCTCAGTGGTAGTGGTAACACATGTTTTTGTGCCCACTCCCCCAAATGGGATAAATTGCTGAACGAATACTGATTGAAATAAAACTTACCCTTGAATTGGTGGTTGAGTAGGATAAGTATCACGATGGCTCTCTCCGTAAACTGTTTGGATAAAGATGGACAGAGGTCACATATACTACTTAATAATCATATTTCTTGATGGAGGCGCACGATAGCTCCGACCAATCGCAACTATGGAAAGCCAGCAAGGCCAACATCTAAAAATGCATGTTTGTTTAAAAAAATAGGTATGAATGTATATCCATAAATTCATTGAATTTTTTTGACAATTTGGTGTGTTCTCCTTTGTTTTTTTTTCTTTGCAAATTTCCTGTAGAAAAAATATGACACTGATGGATTTCCATAGAGTTACGGTTGATTGGATCAATCACTACTATGCAAAGCCAGTAATGTCAACATCTATAATGCATGTTTGTTTTTGAAAAAATATACACTCAGCAAAAAAAAGTTCTTGGACACTTATAAAAGTTGAAATATTCCATATAGATATTTGATTAAAGGTAAATTATTGTATGTCATCATGACCAGACAATATCCCTCTTCCAGTATGACATGACATTTTCATGCAGTCATGCATGGGTGGTTATATGCTCTAAACAATAGCAATGTCAGTAAAAGAAAATTGCAAGAATGGATTAGTCAGTGCATGGCTGGTTACAGGCATTTAACAAAAGCAATGTCAGTAAAAGTATATTGCAAGAAAATTATCAGCCATTCTTTCAGTTGTGAAAGTTTATATGGCATATGACATAAATATCCATTAAACGATAAAAGCAAACTTAATGTCGAATACCACTATAAAAGAGAAGATAAAGTAATCCAACTTGGACGCATCACTACTCCACTGGAATTTTAAGTCAAAGTTAGTCAATGAATTTCAGATCCGATAGTTGGTGCAGTGACAAATCGCCTTCTAAACGCAAGCATCCTTAACCTCCTATCTTCTGCAGGGGTGGTGGCCCTAGGTCGACCACTCCTAGTTCGGTCTCTGACTTCATCAGTATCCAAATACCGCTGGTTCAAATTTAGAATTGTTGTTGGTTAAACTTGGAAATATCGAGCCACTAGTCTACATGACTGCCCAGAATGCATTCCTATCGCCCTTACACGTTCTTGATTGGAAAGCTTCATCTTGAAAGTGAGTGTCCAAATGATCCATCTCATTATGCATCTCATGATGCATCCCTAAGCATTTAATTCGAATGATAACCACCTATTGAAATTGTTTAATGTAAGCCTACAGGATGGCCTTGATCATTATCAATTGAGTGGTCCATTTCTTGCAATTTTCTTTTACTGACATTGCTATTGTTTAAAGCATTTAACCACCCATGCATGACTGTTCACATGAAAATGTCATGTCATACTGGAAGAGGAATATTGTCTGGTCATGTTGACATACAATAATTTGCCTTTAATCAAATATCTATATGGAATATTTTAACTTTTATAAGTGTCCAAGAACTTTTTTGCTGAGTATATATGAATGCTGTATGTCCATAAATTCATCGGTTTTTTGACAATTTGTTGTGTTCTCCTTTGTTGTTGTTTTTAATTGCAAATTTCTTGTAGAAAAAATATGACACTGATGGATTTTTATAGAGTTACGGTTGATTGGATCAATCACTACTATGGAAAGCCAGTAATGTCAACATCTATAATGCATGTTTGTTTTTGAAAAAATATATATGAATGTATGTCCATTAATTCATTGTTTTTTTTACAATTTGTTGTGTTCTCCTTTATCAATATTTTGCAAATTTCCTGAAGAAAAAAATATGGCACTGATGGATTTCCATAGAGTTACGGTTAATTGGATCACTTGCAAGTCTTTGTAAGACGGGGCCCTGGTTACTCTCTTACCTCTATCCACTTTCTTAGTCCTTCTAGGACCCCCAACATGCCTTACAGTAAACCACTCCCGCAATCATATACATTTCGCATTTTCGTTGTGTGTGCTGCTGGTTAAAACCCTCTATGGTTTCATACACCAACCATTTTATCTGTAACTTTATCTTGCTTACCAAATCTACAGTAGCGTAGTTACGTGGGGGGGGCGGGGGCACGTGCCCCCCCCCCCCCTGAAAAAAAATTGGCAGAGCAAAAATAAAAAGGGAGAAAACAGACAATAAAAAAGGAAGAAGAAAGATAGAAGAAAAAAGAAGAGGAAAATAAGAGGAAGACGAGTGAATGAAATAATGTGAGGGGGGACTTGCAACAAAAAACAAAATCTTTCATGTTACTATATAAAATGTTTGCTTGCGCTTCGCGCCAGAATTGCCTGTTCAATGAGATTCATATGTTTGCTCAATAGGCTGATATGGAGCAACTTTTGAAGTCAATATACAAAACCTATTTTAGCTCAGACATCGAGCTTTCATAATTTTTTTTTCATTTACAAATCTAGTGCTCTGTAAAATGTCCGTTTTACGCTCTACATAATCAGCATTAAGCTCACGCTGCGTGGTCACATTGTTTGATTTGCCAAGATCCTATTGTCTACGTGTATTCAATAATGTTCCATTAAACAAATGTATTCAGAATGCCCAGATTCTAGGTCTAAATCTAAAACATGCTCGATAGCCTGCATGTTCTTTATTTAAAATGTACTTAAATTATCCAGTTTCACATCAGAATATCAATAATTGTCTGCTCACGCTTCACGATCGCATTATTATTGATTCTCAATAAACTATATCCTATTCATGATTTACAAAATATGAATAGAGTGTCCGCTTTTAAGTCTAAAATCTCAATTTTATTCCTCTCGCGGTTCGCGCTCGCATCAATTGTTTAGTTACATACCTATCCCATTTAATTAATACAAAAAGTGCTTGGAATTAACATTTTTAAGTCGGAATGTCAAAATAAAATTGCTCGCGCTTCGCGCTGGCATTATTGAAATATATACCGTCTTCGTGGGTAACTGTAAGCAGTCCTTAACAGGTCCCTTTTCGATAATTCTAGAACAGTTAATATAAATTTCTGCTCGCGCTTGGCGTTCGCAGTAACCATCTAGTAACATACGAATCTTCTTCAGGATCACACATAACATTGCCCAGAATGTTAAAGTTTTAGGATAAAGTACATTAAAGTATAATAAAAATCGCTCGCGCTTTGCGCTCTCACTTTTTATAAGGCATATGAGATTATTTTGTGTTTATGTTGTTTTATACAATAAGAAGTGACTGAGCGGAGAAAATTTAGGTGAAGATAATTTCGGGCGCCATCCCCTACTGGCGAAAGTCGGATCCTCCCTTGTGACACATATACACGCACCGGAAAAATGGTGCCCATCCCCCCCCCGGAAAAAAATCCTAGCTACGCCACTGCAAATCTATAGATTTGGATGTGTCTCTTATTTTAACGAAATGTAATAAAATCAACTTGAATTCAATTAACTTATTACCGATGGTTCGTCAGCTTCATCAAGTTGCTTGAAATGAACCTAAAGTATACCTCGAGCAAGGTAATCATTTGAACCAATAACCAAAAGGAATAAGAAGTATTTAAGTTTGGATTCTAACCATTAAGTGATGGTTATAGAACAGTTTGACAGATACTTACCATTTCCGAGAGTCAAACACTAACCCAGAGGCCTGTAAGACTACGTAGATAAACCACACTGTAAAAAATATTGGGTAAAATTATAATCAATTATTTGCCCAACCAATCTGGGGCAATATTTTACCCCAATGCGGGAAACACATTGTCCTTTAGAATGAGCAACATTTTCATCAGACTGGTTTAATTAAAATGTCCAAAAGAAATTCCCAATGTTGGTTAGACACATAGATTACGGTCATGGAGGATTTTTACCCGATATTTTTTAGAGAGCAGCTCCTAAACCTCACTACACGAAGTCGATTGCGAATAGAGAAGTTATCAAACTGTTGTGACGTTTGCGAGACCCGGCGAAGTGTTGTGATGGATATGCCTAGGGATTTAGTTGCGAGGGAATTAAAATTGACGGCACAAAACTAATTAGCCAGTTCGTAGTTCCACTCTGCGCATGATCAAAGGATTCTACGCATGATCAGAGGAAGGTCATTTGTACTAAAGTGACATGGTGGTTTAAAATCTAATGAGATAAGCACCAACTTTGATGTCTTGATTATTCATATATTCTTTTGAATTGTGGTTTTCATTTACATCCACAAAAAACAACAATGCGTCCACGAACGACTGGTATTTCACAGTTTGCCAAGTACATTGTGCAACATGCTAAGATATGCATTCAAAGTAGGAATGCAACAAATGCCTTCATGAAGTGTTCATTGGTGTGCTATTCTAGTCCCCTGGTCTATTCAATTTCTTAATCCTGCTATGTAAGGCAAGTCTACGAAATATCTTGCTTTGAAATCTGCCTATCATAATGAAAGAAATGAAAGGTCATTTGACCAAAATTGTCCCTGAAGTAACCACGAACTGGTCTATTAATTTGTATCAACTGCCAAGGCGCCTACGGCGCTGATGCAGATCAGATCACTTTAAATTCACCCACCCTTGCATCTTTTATAAGCATGTTTTCACTTATTCATACTGTTAAACATGCTTCATTCATTCATTCATTATTGCAGGAAAATATTATTGAAATTTATCGTATTTCGTTTGCAGTAATGATACTCTATTGCATCTGTAGCCTCACAATTTGTCTCGTTTTTTGTTAATATACAGTGCGTCCCAGAATAAACGAAACCGAGATTTAGCGATCATTTATCATAACTTAATCATAAATAGAATAGACAAATGACCTACCAATTTAAAGCTTAGAATCTCCTCTTTCATCTGATATTACTTAGGTTATTTCTTATTCACGCATGAGTGAGCAAAAACAATTTGAAGAAAGGATACCAAAAACTCATTTGGCGGGGGGTATCTGGGTTTCAAAAAGAATACCACATTTCTGAAAAGTTCAATATCTGCTCTTTAATTTGGTACCTAAATTACAGAAAATGGTAAAGAAATAAAAAAGTTCTGGTCATTTGAAATAAGGCTTGTATTTCCATAATTTCATGAGATAAACGTAATTTCACCGGTTTCCCACAGAAGCTTTCGCATGGTGAACAAAAGATTTTAATGCATGGCTGATCGTCAACAAAACAGAGTGTCGAGTGAGTTTGAAAGCCAGCCTGGAGAACCTCTTCATTTTTATGAAATTATTGAAATTCAAGCCTTATTTCAAATGACCAGAACTTTGTTATTTCTTCACCATTTTCTGTAATTTATGTATCAAATTAAAGAGGAGATATTGAACTTTTCAGAAATGTGGTTTTCTTTTTGAAACCCAGATACCCCCGCCAAATGATTTTTTGATATCCTTTCTTTAAATTGTATTTGCTCACTCATGCGTGAATGAAAAATAATCTAAGTAATATCAGATGAAAGAGGAGATTCTAAGCTTTAAATTGGTAGGTAATTTGTCTATTTTATTTATGATTAAGTAATGATAAATGATCGCTAAATCTCGGTTTCGTTTTTTCTGGGACGCACTGTATGTATATATTTGGTATTTCTGATTTGTATGTTGAAAATATATAAAGCAACTGACAGTGGCGTAACTGATGTCACATCCCCTTGTTCTCTTGTATACTATCATATGTAATTATGTTTATTAATTTTTTTTCCTCCAAGAACTAGAAATATTGGATTGACAACTGATTTAGTGCATTAGATATTTATTACTGCAACTTATTTCATTATGAGCGAGACATATTATTCACACAAGTTTGAAATAATGAAAAATTATGATTTTATGTAATAACATAAGAAAACGCAAAGTGGAGATGTGACCTCATCAACCCACCTAATGAATATTCATGACGACTGTTTTCTCAAAATATTGCTAAACTTTAAACTTCAATAACTTTATTTTTTATCCAAATTTGATGAAATTTTCGGCATTTTTCTCAGTGAATTCTACTTTTTATATTACGATATAAATATTTTCAGCCCGGATCATCACTTTAAACCCACAAGCAAAACGTTATTTCTTTCCGTAAGCTTTTTAGCAATTTCTTAATCGTCAAGCGAATGCTACCAGGCAGTTAGCAATTGCTTGAAATATATAAACTTCGATTAAACACTGCCACGCAATATCCTAAGACTTGATGGATATATGCAGAATATATTTGAATTAAGTCTAAACTAAATCAATTAAATCTAAACATAATAACATATTATTGTACATTTTTTTACGCTTCATTTATAAGAAGTTCCCGTAATAAATTTGCTTTAAGACCGTTAACATGGCGGTAGTTCTTTCCCCAAAATGCAACAACTCAGAAAAGGTGATTATTTTACTTAAAGGGGAATGAAACCTTTGGAATAAGAACAAAGAAAGTTTGAAAAAAATCAGACAAATAATGAAAAACTTATGAGCATTTGCATAATGCAATCACTAATGCTATGGAGATCCTCCCATTGGCAATGCGACAAGGAGGTGTGATGTCACATGTGCAGGAGTGGTTAAGGAGCTACTTATTCAACAGACAACAATACGTGTTTGTTAAAGATCACATCTCCAATTTGAAATATGTTAACTGTGGTGTCCCTCAGGGTAGCGTATTGGGCCCACTTCTTTTCACAATTTATATAAATGATTTCTGTAGACAATCCAAAATATTGTCCCTTATCTTGTTTGCAGATGATTTGACCTTAGTTTTTTCTCATCAGAATCCACAAACTTTAGTTGATGTTATCAATTCTGAACTTATTAATGTTACTAAATGGATAAGAGCCAATCGATTATCTTTGAACCTTAACAAAACAAAATACATGTTATTTAGTAATTCCATAGACAAGTTACCGATGAACATTATGTTTGATAATACCCCATTAGAAATGGTACCTTACACCAAATTTCTTGGAATAACAGTTGACAGTAAACTTTCTTGGAAAAATCATAATGAAAATATATCCAAAATAATTTCACGAAATATAGGTATTATTAATAGGCTAAACTTTGCATCACCTCCCCATCAATAATCATGCTCTACTCATCCTTAATCTTGCCTTATTTAAATTACGGGATTCTCATTTTGGGTGATACCCATCAATATTTATTAGATATATTGTTTATTTTGCAAAAGAAAGCACTTCTTATTATTTATAGTACATGTTTCCGTTCTCATACGGACCCACTTTTTCTAGAAAGTCAACTGTTGAAAGTCAATTAAAGGACCTGTACTGGCAGTTAGGGTGCTTCATGTGTAGTTATAATAATAATGCACTTACCCATATTTTTGATGCCACGTTCCCTAAAAATCAATTTTATCATAACTACCCCACGAGACGATCTGACGAACTTCACATTCCACTTAACAGAACTTTACTGGCCAAAAATACATTCAACGGTCCTAAATTCTGGAACTCACTCGCTAATATTGTTAAAGACAGTGTCTCCTTAAATTCATTCAAACGTAAACTCAAACTTATCCTGCTTGATTCCTATAATTTTTCGCAACGGAACTAACACTTCATTATCTTGATTATAATACTTACATTGTTCACTTTTATTTTTTTTATCTTTTTTCATCTGATATTGTCCAGTTATATCATCTTTTGTTATTTCACCAGATCAAGCTGGTTCATGGTCAGCCCTTCCCATTCTTAGTTTTCCTCGTTTTTAAAAAATAGTTATCTTGTCTTGTTCTGTCCTGTCTCTTGTTTTGTCTTGTCTTCTATGTCTTGTCATCCACTCTCTCTGTTTTTTTTCCTCTGTCTTGCGCAACATATCCTTGACAACGAAAACCTCTTTTTGTGAAAAGCTTTGCATTTGTTCAGTAATTATGTTTGCATCATTATGATTTCTTTTGTTCTCTTTTCTTTCATGTAATACATGCATGTACGCATATAATAAGTCGACTATAATTTCATTTCCAAGGGGGTCCACCCTTTACAAACTTTGCTTTCAGTGGATCCCCCTCATTTCCATTTATGCTCTATACTATACTGCATGGGTTTTTTTGTCTGTTTTACGAAGTAAGAATGCCCTTCTGTAAAATTGTACTTGATTTGTATTGCTTTATATTACTTTGCATTATGTTTTGGATGGAAATGAAAATAAAGAGAATTGAACAACTTTCCCTTTGATGGACTATAAAATACCCTCAAAATGTCTCCTTTTGCTTTTTCTTGTGGTGATACAAACTCTTTATCCATGATGTATTCTTTAAAAATATGTATTACATACCCTCCTATAGAAAGAACACGTGATCTACCGATAGATGTGATAAAAGAGGCAATGTAAGTGAAATATATATTAAAGTAATGGGGAGAGTTGTTCACAAGTGACATCACACATCTTTGTCGCATTGCCAATTTGAGGATCTCCATAGCATTGGTGATCGCAATATTCAAATGCTCATAACTTTCTCATTATTTATCCGATTTTTCTCAAACTTTCGTTGATCTGTTTCTTTGGTTTTTCTGTTTTCACACAATTAAGCTATCTTGTTTTATGTTCATTGGTGTACACTTACTAGGAAGAACATGAGGGTTTTTTTCCACTCCCATGATACAATGGGTCAGATGCATGAAAAGTAACAATTGCTTTTGCTAGGCTTTTGCTTGATTATACATAAAAATAAGCGAGCAATTGCGTTTGCTAGTAAGTTCAAGCAATCGCTAACTGACTGCTATCATTTCATTGAGATTCAGCTATTGCTTAAAAGTGTATATGCATAAAGCGAGCATTTCGCTTCTGCTTGCGCGTTTAAAGCACTTGCTTTGGATCTTTCAAGCTCCGTCAGAGCAGCTTAATTGAGAGATTGCTGATCAGGGGGCCATTGCATAAAGAGTTGCGTTTAAACGCAAGCCAAAAAATTAATCGCAAGTCCCAAATGCGCGCTGTTGATTGGTTGAAAATCAAGTTGCGCATGATTTTTAGAGTTGCGATTGATTACAACTCTTTTCTGCAACGGGCCCCAGGACGCTCGCGTGTTTTTTTTAAATCATGTTAACATGGTTAATGCACCTGAGCGAGACCCCCAAGGTGAACCATAACACGCATATGGGTCATTCTCAGAAAAATGCATCAATTGATGGGGGAAAAGATCGTAAAAGTGAAGTCTACAGAATGGGTTGAAAGATGCATATTGTGAAAGTACCATGTACGAGAAAGTGGCAACAGAAAAGATGCAAGTTGCTGTTGCGTCAATTTGAAGTACTGACCGGATTAACTCAGGCACTGTTTATCAACGTTAGGGAGGTTAATCGTAAGCATTGCCCACTTATGTTACTCAATTAAATCACTTTTGAAATGATTGGAATTGAAATGCACACAATTTAGTTTAAGTGTGGTATCAACAATTTTATTTCTGAAGCCAAAATGTTTTCAAGATGGAAAAATATTCAGTATTGTTTTTCAGAAGCAGGATTTTACCAAATAACATATAACAAAAAGTACTATAAAAATCATTGCACATCTTGCGTTCAGTATAATGTTCATAATTTCAATGAGGCAACCTTAAAATCAGTTTCATCCAAAACCTGAGATCCTAAGCAATGCATGACCAATGTTGGGAATCCAAAGATAGTCTACCATTAAATCCTCTCGATGGCATTTAACTTTGTCAATCTTCGTTACGGAAGTTAAATCAAGTTACAAATTGCAATATTTATTTGTTGGCTTAGGAAAATCCATATTTAGGTATTCTTATTACATTTTTTAATAAATAAAGATAAATGTGGAGCGCATAGCTTAATTTGCCACCCCCTACTATGTGAAAACATAACAGGAAACGGAAGCTGTAATTTTATTGTCGTTCTTGTTCAAAGTTAGAATGAGAAAACTGAATAACAGGGTCACAGAATTGCAGTTCATCTTAAAAAGTTTCTGGCAATGAACAAAATAAAACAATCGTATAGTCCCGTAACCAGGATGAGTTCTCTGGGTTACGAGGAATCCCGCCGCTTGCCAATAGCCAAAAAAGATAGAGAGAGAAAAAAAAGAAGAAAAAAAAACATCTAAAAAGGTCATGGGGAAACGAATAATAATAAAGTGAGGTGAATGAAACAAGAGGCTAGAAAATCACAAATCCATAAATTATTAATGGAATCTATATGATCTAATCGCGATTTTAGTTTAATTTTTTTGTTTCATCGAGATACACAATATTACGCATCCTGTTCGTGATTTACAAAAATGATGAATAGCCAAAATGTGTGATTATCGAAATACGTATTTCGTTAATAAATTCCAACGAACGTTGAGTGTTTGAATACCCCTTTCTATGTTTTCATGTAAGTAGACCTATATCAAATATTTCAGCGATTTTCATGCGCATTAAAGGGGTCATTCAGGCTGAAAAAATATGTTCTGAACAGATAATAATCTGACAAACAAAATACTGCATATATGATCAAAATCGAACAAGGAATAACGAAGTTATGCCATTTTAAAGATTTGCATTATTTTAGTGAAACAGTTTGGTCTATGCACATCTTCATGAATATTAAAAGAGTTGATTGGTGGTGTACGTACATGTAACCCCCACTTGTTCTTTTGTATTTTATTGCATGAAATTATTTTTTTATTCAATTGATATCCTCTTTATTTGAAAGCGTGCTTAAAATGTCTGTTTTTATATTGGAATGACACATATTTTCAGCTCGCGCTTTGCACTCGCTGCGCATCTGTTCCTTAGCAAGACACCCATCCTTTTTATGATTACAAAAAGTTAATAGAATGTCCCGTTTTGGGTTCTAAACCTCAAAAAGCGCGCGTTTTACCTTTTCAATAATTGTTTATTGGATATATATCTTGTTCTCAAATTAAAACTTCAAAAAATGATTGTTTTCAGATCAAAACATAAAAAAATTA
Organism: Lytechinus variegatus; assembly: GCF_018143015.1. Lineage (NCBI taxonomy): Eukaryota > Metazoa > Echinodermata > Echinoidea > Temnopleuroida > Toxopneustidae > Lytechinus > Lytechinus variegatus. Next base: position 28,455,343 of record NC_054745.1, on the reverse strand, counting down.
CAGTCGCATCAATTAAGATACCCATCCTTGTAATTGGTACAAACACTGTTTAGAATGTCAAGGTTTCAGTCAGAATACTAAAAAATCAGCTAGCACTTTGTACTCGCATTAATAGTTTATTCAGATATCATCCTGATCATGTTTAAATAAAAAAAAATGCTAGAATCTCAAGTTTTCAGGTTAGACTATACACAAGTTTTAGCTCGCGCTTTGCGCTCACATTTTTGATCGTTAAATAACCCTTCTCATGAGTCATTGCAAATAGTTTTCCTTTCTCTGCCCTTATCCATGAAAGCTTAATTGTTTCTCCTTCTTCCCTTTCTTTCCACCGTTTCTGCCGACTTCAGCATTAGACAAAGCCATGTCACCTGTTCTGGAACTAGAATCGTACTATCAATCTCAGCAAAGTACAGCAAAGAAGTGTATTAACTTCCGTAACAGTAATTGTTACGGAAGTTAATGCAATTTATATAGCAAAGAAGTTAGAAATGTTAAGTTCTAAAGAAGATGCCAATATTCCACATTTGTAGTATGAATTATTTAAAATTCCAAAAGCATTAAATATCGTATATAATTCTCGGGAAATTGTTTTCGCTGGCAATTTTCCCTCTTTAAAAAGTGATGTTAAAAATAAGGTGTGTAATAATAATTTTACAAGGATGAAGAGCTATCATTTTTATGGGTAAGTAGGTGGAGGGTACCTTATATGATTTATATCTGTATGATCCGGAGTGATTCAATATAGCACAAATTTGTAGCATATTCAAGAAAAAATGTTACGGAAGTTAATGCGTTACGGAAGTTAACGTCTTTATGCTTTAAGGTCCAACGTGGTCCTTATTTAGCAGCCCTACCTTTGAAAACTGTATTTATTATGAAAGGTGTCTCTTATTTTATATAATACTGAATTCTCAACAGAACTGCCAAAGTGCATATTTTCTTAAGGTGCGTTACGGATGTTAAAGCTGTTTAGTCATACATTTCATTTTTTAAGAATAGTCCTTTATTTTCGTGTAAAACAGGAAACACATATGATAATTCCCTATCAATTATTTATTGTTGATTATCACTCTACTTGCAAACACATTATCATATAATATAATTCAGTTTGAAAGGGAGAAAACACTTGTGGCAGTATTCGTTACGGAGGTTAAAATAAATTTGGGACAAAGTTAAAAGTGAAATTAATCACAAAGTGATCATCAAATACTAGGATAAGCGCAGTATGTCAGACGTTTACACCATGTTGCCCTCACCAGACATTAATGTAGGTTCGAAATACAGAGTAATTATAAAAGAGAATGATAGTAAAATCTAAAACTGACCCGAGACAGTGTCTATTCTAACAAAAAGCAAAACTTAAAGGCCTTTGTAATAAAATTAGAGCTTTACAAATTACTGGTCGCATATGCTTTGTGAAGCTAGTCTATTATTGTCATTTTCTTGATAAAAAATTTGTAGAAAATGTTCAGGGTTGTGAAGCTAGCGGCCATAAGATAGTCGAGACACGTTTTTTGTGAATTGTATCATTTTTTTGAGAATGACCCATATGCATGTTTTCTTTAAAATTAGTGCAAACAAAATGGTAACTATACAAATTTATCACCACGTCTGAGGAAAAGATGTTAGATGAAAGGAGCGGTAATTAAATTCACATTGCCACGCCTTTGTGTTCGAGTTTTGCATTTGAGTCGTATTCGTACCAGCGTAACAATTATGTTCAAACCGCTAGCAACTGCTTTCTGAAAGCTGAAAGAAAATGGTTCAAGCATTAGCAAAGGAGTATATGCATATGAAATAAAGCAATTGCTGAAGTATGATCTTGGATATGTATTTTTTGTGCTCGATGCTATTGCTATTTTATGCATCCGACCCAAAGGGTAAATTAAAGGATGCATATAAAATATTTGTCACAGGCTTACGAATTATAAGCACATTTGCGTATAATGCCTGGTACAGGCGCTCCTTCAATTCTGTTTTGTTGCTTTTATATCTTTCCATGGAAATAGGGCATCGAATGATTCATATTGTTGGACCCTTGGGATTCAAATATGATTTGTCCTTTGATGGCATCAACTAATTTTACATCTAGGGTCACTTCCTGCAATACCTACTACCCTTAAACAGGGGAGCTAGTACCAAACATCTGAGTGTGTAATTTTGAGACGTGAATTGAATTGAATTGAATTTATTACAGAACGTCACCGGCAATTGCCAACATTTTGTTCAAAACAAGAAAATATATACATAAACAGATAAACAAAGACAAAATAGTATTTTTGTCAAACAAAACAAAATCAAAACAAAATATAACAAAGCAACTTATACAATGTTATATATAAAAATATACACTATAAACATAGGCATTATTCGGGTACTCATTTTAACAATGAGTAAAAAAGAAAAAAAAAGCTGATGTCCAAGAGAGGACAAGGAAAACACAAGGAAAGTGGGAGAGGAAAGGGAAAATAGAGAAGACGGGATATATAGGATTTTTATAATGATATTACTTTTCTGTATGAACATCATTCTGTTCATTTTATTTCGATTTTACACTGCCAAGAGGCCCGTTGCATAAAACTTTTTACCTGAGAAAACTCAGGTAGTTTTACCTAAGTTTTGCCCTGTGTTAAAGTCAATGGCAAAAATCAGACTAACCTTAGTTTTCAGTTTCTACCAGAGCTTTCTCAGGTAAAAAGTTTTATGCAACAGGCTGAAGGTGTTTCATTTGTTACTGCAAGGCTTTTTTCCTTTGAATAATAATCTATTTTATTTGTGGAGTCATCCATTTCTTATCATTATCATTTTTGTTTACTCCTTTGTGATAGGTAAGAACTCGTTTATTTTAGATTTAAAACAGAATTAGAAAGCAATTACCACTTATCAGACGAATGTAATGTCTGTAGACACGTCACTTCAGGAATTGTGTGTGACCGACAGACCGAATAACTGCATTTTATTTTAATGAAAATGGGACGTACAAATTATATTTGCGAGACCCCACTTTTGTGATACGAGATGGAAAGTGTACGATCATTCTATCATTAATTTGTAATGATTCACAGTTCACGCACTATTGGTTGATATCAAGCTGTAGTTCACCTCTCCATTAGCGTACCTACGGGGGTGGGGAGAGTGCCCCCCCTGACGAGTCACAACTGACCCCTGACGCTGACGAGCCACAAGTGGCCAGCTCCTTTGAACTTTTTTTTTTGCTTGTCAATATTTTTTCTGGTACGAAATCCTTTATTTGTGGTTGAAGACCTTGTTTTTGCTTGTCAATATTTTTCTGGTGCGAAATCCTATATTTGTGGTTGATCTTTTATTTGGGGTTGTCAAATTTTTGTGCGGACGAATTTGCCCCCCCCCCCTCCTTGGAAAATCTTAGGTACGCCACTGACCCTCTCTCACACATCCCCCCCCCCCTCTCTCTCTCTTTCTCTCTCCCTCTCTCTAAATATATATATATATATATCTTGTTACCAAGGACTAAGCTCTTCATTCCAAGAAATATAATTATTTGTGAAAAGGGCCTGATATACGGCTTCAGCTGGCAAGGAAGTGCATGTATGAGGTGACTGCACTTTGAGTGGTTGATGGGGGGCGGGGTTGAGGTGTCCCATGACATTTGCTCTGGCGATAATTGCTCCGCTTTAAATCCCACACACTATACTAGAATGACTAACTTCAACTCTGGATTTACCACTATACCCTACCCTGAACCGAACCCTAAACCTGACACACAACCCTATTGCAACCCTAACCCTATTATCTTAGACGAAATAAAGCCCGGAGCAATTGTCGCCGGAGCAAATTGTCGTGTCCCCGATGGGGATGGGGCGGAGATAACCCGAATGTTGATGTTGATAACGAATATGATAAATACAGTGATGATGGAAAGGTGCGGGTTTTTTCGAGCTCGCACTAGATAAGGATCAATTTCATTACTCACATTACCACTATTATACAAATGAAGAGTTTGGTTGCAAAAGGGGTTAGGTCCACTTTGGTCCATTCCGACATGTCCGAGAAAGTCATGTTTTTATTCTCCCATATTGCAATATTGTTTGATATGAGAAAGTAAATCGTTATGAAGTACTACCCTATCATGTGAACATAAAATTCGGTAAACATGATAAAAAATTATTTCTGCCATCATTTTTTTAAATATACATATATTTTTCAATCATTGTGGATCTAACCCCTTTTGCAAGCAAATGAATCAATTTTTTTTTATTTAAAAAAGGTGATTTTTCTTTTCGTCTTTTGTCCACATTATTGTGAATTTCAAATTGTCTTTGGAATCACCAGAGCAACTAAACATATATAGGTTTTGAGACAAAAAACAATAAAATTTATGATAAATAGATCTAACCCTTTTTGACAAATGAGCACTTCAGAATAATTTGGTTGCAAAAGGGGTTCGATCCACTCCAAGATTTTTTTATCCATCCATATTGCAATATTCTTATGCTATACTAAATTTTCATGATACCCTACCATAAAAACATAAATTGGGTACAAAAGAAATCTACCTGCATGTCTTCATATGCTTTTAAATATTCTTTTACAAATAAAAAAATGTTTGTGGATCTAACATTCTTGCAGCCGAACTGAAATGGACCAAAGCCCTTTTGAAAAAGGTGATTTGTTTTTCTTTGCAATTTTTTGTTCACTCTTTAATCGGGAATTTAACTTTTCTTTGGTATCATAGAGTTACTAAAAGTTTATCCATAGAAAAAAAAATCAATTTGATGACAAATGGATCTAACCCCTTTTTGCAACGGAACTTTTAATATATCACCGAAAACATCCTGCCTATTAATTTTTAATTGATTAATCAGGGAATGGAATATATCAAATGCGGCATCGGTATAAAATTGTCAATTTTGCACTATTCATTAAGAACCTATTAGAGGCTATCATGAGGCATGAAACATATCCTTGAACTATATACAAACCACTCACAATTATTTTCCATCCCTGAAGACGTCATTGTTAGTAACAAAACAATAATTCGCATGGTAATGTTTGCACTCATTGAAAAAAATGCATCGATTTGCCAACCCCGATGATTTCGACAATTCAAACAACTTATTGCATTTTAATTCATTTCGTTTATTTCAATTTCGATCAAATTCACATTATAAAAGTAGGTTTTTATAAGTACAGTGTATTATCGAGATGACCGTAAGAATGTAGGATGCTGCAAAAACAGAGTTTATAGAGTGCTGCCTTGTATTCACATAATCGTATAAGTATAATAATATAAACCACCCGAACAAGGTAGAATGTGGTGACAACTTTGCCATGAAACCATTTGAAGGTGCATTAAAGATAAAGACAAAGAAAGGGAAAATGACAAAGTGAGAGATTTAATTCTCTTGCCCCCTCCTCCCCCGGCAATCGTAGCGAATTTCACGGATCAGTAGGATAAAGGAAAGCGTGCACAACTGTACGTATCTATATAAACAAATACAGTGTAGTATGAAAATTATTTTCATTTAATAAATTTTGGTTCTTCACAACTCTAGAGAAGATTGCAGATGAGAAATTATCTTATTTAATATGAAAAATGTATGTAAAGAACTGTCACGTTTAATGTTCTACAATATCTCATACTGCCTTCACACCAAGGTACGGTCGCAGAGACCGTACCCAGCGACCGATCGGACGCGATTTTACACCGCTGTATAGCTAACCTAGCCGGAAGCGGAAGTAGAGACAGCGCATGGGCATGTACGGGGGGTCATTGCATTTTTATCGGTCGCTGAGTACAATGTGCTTTACATCAAGTTTGCATCGGCTGAACTCAGCTACCGATCGTTTTTTTTTTTTAGCAACCGACACCATGGTTTTATCGGTCGTTGGGTACAGCCTGTGCGACCGTACCCGGCGACCGTACCTTAGTGTAAAAAACACCATCAGTCAGTCTCTGTTACAACACTCCCTTATATTGTTTTATGAAGCAGTGGAATGCTCAGTACGCTGAAATTTACAGCAAGGAACTTGCCATCTCCGAGTCTGTGGACAACAGGGATTGCTGGCAATAAAAAAGGACAATATGATTAAGCATGTTGTTGACATTGTTAATTTCACTGAGGTTATTCAAGACTCGCCTAGAACATTTAGAAAACCACATCTCTCTTTCATGATGATGAAAAAACACCCAAATATATATAATAATATAGGGTATTTATATTGCGCACATATTCACCTTGTTAGGAGCTCAAGGCGCTCCTATATTACCCGGCTAAGCTAGGCGTTCATAGCGCACACAGCTTTTTAAGGAATTACTTCCTACCGGTACCCATTTACCTCACCTGGGTTGAGTGCAGCACATTGTGGATCAATTTCTTGCTGAAGGAAATTACGCCATGGCTGGGATTCGAACCCACGACCCTCTGTTTCAAAGTCCGAAGACTAATCCACGGGGCCACAACGCTCCACAATATATGCTATCTTTGACATGCTTTGATTACCGCTCCAGGGGATAAGACCCCCAATTAAGTTCATGGCCTGTGGAAAACTTTTTTACCACCGCATGTACTTACTTTAGTTGCCAATTTTAAATTGACAGAATTTCCGTTTCAAAATAACAATTTTTGATTGCTTGTCCGATTCTTTCAAGTTTTCATCATTCGGCTATACTTAACTGTAAGGTTAGCTTCTCGTAACGAATTCCACATTTTTAAATTCTTCAAATATATCTCGTAAATATGTACTTCAACATTGTTCTTTTCCCCAAAACGTCAATCCCCCAGTTGTTACATATTTTGGACCCCCGCCCCCCTTTGTTTTAGTTTTTTTTTACAACTTCGCCGTGCTACCTATCTCCATTCGATTCCAACCCCGGCCATTTCGAAATGAATTTATGATCTTCATGACATCACCACTAACTTGGGTCGTGTGGTCCAGTGGTAATAGCATTGGACGCATAATCGCAAGGTTGTGAGTTCGAATCCCCACTAAAAGGCCCGAGAGTAATAACCTTGACGTAAACAAAAAAATGTTTACTGGTTAATTGGTTATATAATCAGCTTGGCGCTTACCAACAAAATTTCTGTCCTGCCGAGTGCCTACGGGAGCATAAGCAGAAACGGCGCGCAGCAGTTGATAAAGCCTACCCTGAAACTGAAACAAATCACGCCATCTACGACAGAGAACGAAACGTGAGTAAATACATGTGTCAAATTATACAGTGACAGTGTTGAAGAAAATACCGCTGTGACATTATGCGTTGCGACATGTGATGTTATGCGTTAGAAATTCGCTGCGACTTTATGCGTTGCGACATGTGACGTAGCGCGTTAGAAAAACTGCGACATTATGCGTTGGACGCTCTTGGCATAATGTCGCAATCTGCGACATTATGGGTTGTAACAAACCCTACCCCCAACCCCAAACACACACACACACACACGCACCACAAACAGAATTATAATGATGATTATATAATAATGACGATGAAGAATGAATGAAATTGATAAAAAAAGATAAACCACCAAAACATAAACAATCCCCACCCTAACAAATATATATCATTAAATAAAATAAAAACAACACGATCGATAAGAACCGACAACGTTGGCCCTGAAGTTCACTCAAATTTAACTGCTATAATAATTAATCGTCTCACAGCAATAGGCCTAATAAAATTGAATTGATAAGATAGTCCAATGAATGGTATATTGCCAATTCGTCAACTGCCAAAGCTCGTTCAATCACCACATGCATTTTTGGTCCCATTATCACTTCCTCTATTTCGTCTCATAACCATTTGGTCTAATATTCGTTTTATTTTCATTCATTTCGTCCAATTAACACTTGGTCTAATGAGACCATATGGTATACTATTGGACCAACTGGTTATTAGACGAAACGGTGAGTGAACGAAATTGCATGCTTATGCCGTGTGGATATTTGACGAACGAATGGTAGATATATATGTAGACGAGTTGGCATTTGGACGAATTGGCAGTGGACCAAATGAAATAAACCCAATGAGTATAAAATGAAGAAAGCTTATGAGGTACAAAATAGCTCATGAGTTGTGGATGTCTTTGTTTTGCATGTGACGAGAGAAGGGGTAAAATGACAACTGAAAAGTAAGCTATATCTGTGACCTAACGCTAGCTGGTTTATTACTCAGCCGTAGTCTCTCTTACAAGGCCCGTTGACAACAGATGAGCAGCCAACACTTCGAAAATTCGGAACCAGGACGAACGGTCATTTTCCTTCATAGCCGATTTTCACATAGCGAAATCAAAGTGTTCTGCATTTATTAAAGAAAAGCCTGGAAAGGAAGGAGGAAAAATAAAAGTAGAGTTGGAAAGGGGATAATAATTTATGTGATATTGTGTCAAAATTTATCGTATGGGCCTTCTCATGTATGTAAGCCCTTTTTAATTAATATTCATGAAGGCACATTATTTTCCTACAGTCTGCCAAAAATACATTCATCTGTTTTTTAATACAATGTTGGACATTTTTACATAATTGTGCTAAAAAGGAAAGTTCGTCCCGACACCCAGTTGGTTTTGATCAGGGGCGGATCCAGGATTTTCAAAAAGGGGACCCGCATTTCCCGAGGAAAAATTGGACAAGCAAAAAAAAAGTCTTCACTGGGGGGCACCTGCCGGCTTTGCCCCCCCCCCCCCCCCCCCCCCCTCCCTGGAACAGCCTGTGGTTTTGATAAAAAGTATAATAATTGGAGAAAAATATTGATCAAATTCATCAGAAAATAATGAGTTTTTAACGAGCTTTGAAAACGTAATTTGTGACGTACTTTTCCCGAGCAGCTGCTTCATATCCATGTTATGTCACAATTACCAAAATCCCACATTTTAATGGTTTAATTAAAATGATCTTCAATATTTAATATTCTCTCCGTGGACTTTGTACCTTGTCGATACAAGCTTATAAAAATCTCAAATAGTGTCTATGTGTGCATGTGCAATGTGGTGATGAAAGTGTGACAGCTGTGTATATTAACTGTGAGCATGCATTATGTGCACGGTGAATGATGGGACCATTATTTGATAATAACAGTAATAATCAGATTTTATACAGCGCATAACACATAACAAATGTGTCTCTATGCGCATCAGAAAGTAAAGGAGAGGATGAAATCATGTGTGTCGGCCAGGTAAAATATAAATAAGTATGGGTCTTTAGGGCTGTTTTTAATTTTTAACTGAATCAATTGTTTTCAGGGAATTTGTTCCATAAAAATAAGGCTGCATGAGAAAATGAACGTTGACCATATATTTCGGTTGAAATTGGAGGAACGATTAATGAATTATTGAACGCAGATGACGTGTTGGCTTATTGACAGTAACTTCATCATTTAAGTATGAAGGAGCAAGTCCATAAAAACATTGATATGATAGTAACAAAATCATAAATTTGATTCGAAACTGGACTAGTAACCAATATATGTAAATGCTGTAAGACAGGGGATATGTTTCTGTGTACGGGTAACAAGTCGTGCTGCAGAATTTTTGATAGTTTGGAGTGTTTGAATTTAGCGATTATGAAGGTAAGTGAAAGAGAACACTATTGCAGAAATCAAAGTGGCACATATAACAAATGCGTGGACTATAAACGTTCTGGGCCCTGTTGCATAAAAATTTATGTTCTTGTTTGGTCAATGAATTCACGAATTTGCGAATTTCATACAGAGCAAATGAAGCTGCTTGACATTTGTGTAACTGACCGTTCTAAGAGAAGTTTGTCATCAAAAGTTACCCCAAGGTTTCTGCTTCATGGCTTTGAAGTTGCAATTTGATTTCCATCTGCATCTAAATTTACAATAAAACGGTAACCTCTGAGTCAAACCGAGAAAAAAAATGCAGCTTTGATCCATCCAACGGGTGGTTGTTTCATAAAGCTGTTCGTAAGATAAGAGCGACTTTTAGATCCACTGGTGATCCTTTAATTCTTCTGGTAAATATTATTTACCATGAAATCTTCATTGATGATTATTTAGCGCGTAAGAAAGGATTTTTTTTAAAGAAGAATTAAACCTTTGGAACAAGATAGTTTGTGTGAAAACAGAAAAATTAAAGAAACAAATCAACGAAAGTTTGAGAAAAATAGGACAAATAATGAGAAAGTTGTGTGATGTCACTTGTGAACAACTCTCCCAATTATACATTTCACTTAAATTGCCTCTATTGTCACATCTATCAGTGGATCATATGTGTTCTTTCTAAAGGAGGGCATCGGCTTCTTTAAGAACGCATAATGGATAAAGAGTTTGTATTACCACATGAAAAAGCAGAAGGAGAAATTTTCGGGGTATTTTATAGTCCATCAAAGGGAAAGTTGTTCACATGTGACATCACACATACTTGTCGCATTGCCAATTTGAGGATCTCCATAGCATTAGTGATTGCAATATTCAAATGCTCATAACTGTCTCATTATTTGTCCGATTTTTCTCAAACTCTCTTTGTTCTTATTCTTTGATTAATCTGTTTCGACACAAGCCTATAATAATAATAATAATAATGTTTTATTTACCCAGGTTATGTGGGCCCTGCATAACATAACATGTTATTATTATCCTTCTCCAGTCTAAATGCTGAGCGCCAAGCAAGAAGGCATGGTCCATTTTTATAAGTTGTTGGTATGACTCGGCCAGGGATCGAACCCACGACCTCCCGTTCACGAGGCGGACGCTCTACCACTGAGCCAACATGACCTTATTCCAAAGGTTTCATTCCCCTTTAAAGTCGCTCTTAATTAACTTCCGAAAAGCTGTATGAAACGGCCCCCGGAACACACAGAACGAGGCAGCTTTCCGATGATGGGTAGATCGAGCAGCCTTCAGGAAGATGCAGATGTTACTGCTGCAGTTGCTAACCGTGAAAAGCTTAGTCTGCGGGCACAGATCCTGCTTGAAACTTTGATCAACAAGTGGATCTCCACGCAAAGACTAGCACAAATAAAACTTGTTGTTCCTTCACACAAGGCATTAACACAGTCTGCACCACATTCAGGCCCTAATTAAGTTGAGTGAAGGTTTTGCACAGCTGACTAGTAACAGCTAGGGCCATGGAATGGTTTTTAAAGTGGATTGACAAAATGCCCCCCGCCGGTCCCTGGATAGTTATAGTGATTCCACTTCTGGATCTGTAGATGGTTCGAGGAAGAAGGAATTAATGGAAGATAAAGATACTACACTTCACTGAGAAGGTGATCACCCGGGTGATCATTTCTGCCATGGTGAAGGTAAATAATAGCAAGTTCTCGCAATCGAATTGCAATTCTGAGACGGATACTAAATGCTCGTCAAATCAAGGAGATATCACCTCTAACTCCTTGGTCAAATCACAACGAACAACTGATTGCGCACTTATCCACCTTGTTAGGTGCTCAAGGCGCTCCTATATACCCGGCGAAGCTAGGCGTTCATAGCGCACATAGCTTTTCAAGGAACTACTTCCTACCGCGGTACTCTTTTACCTCACCTGGGTTGAGTGCAGCACACTGTGGATCAGTTTCCTGCTGAAGAAAATTACGCCATGGCTGGGATTCGAACCCACGACCCTCTGTTTCAAAGTCCGAAGACTAATCCACTGGGCCACAACGCCCCACTTCATATACTTCATGAAGAGTTTTCGCATACTACGGTGGATACCCTCTACAAAGCATCGATTCCTTCGACAATGCAATTAAAATCACAATGGAGAGCTGAGAGGCTTTTGTAGAAAGTAGGTGGACGCGGACAGCAGATCATCCAAAGATTTGCACCGGACGAACAATTGCAAACATGTCAAGGGTCAAGAGATTCCGATGCTGTCCCGGTCCACCAACTTTCGACAAAAGCCTCTCAGTTCTATTGTGATTTGACTGGCATTTTCAAAGGAATTTGTGCATTGCAGAGACTTTCCCCGTAGTAAATGCCAAAAATCCGGAATAAAGACGGGAATAGGCTAAATGCTATAGTGCATCAAGAATTATTAAACCAATAACATGAATAACGTAAATATATAAAAACTTCATCTTGGAAGTGGTCTGAGATGTGAGACTAATTCAGCATTCCCTGCATCTCTCTGCATGTCAAATAGATCAAAGATAATCGGAAAAGAAGATTTCAATTTGATTTCAGTGGGTCCGACTGCGTTGGTAGTTCTACTTTACGGCTACTATTTCACTCCAAGGTCACGCATGGGTAAGCGTGCAATAATACTTTATATGCACCCAGACTTATGCAAGGTATTTCTTTTGGATCTTTCATTATACCGAATAACCTGATCCGTTGAGTAGTAATCATACACTTCGGCAAAACATGTAGCTATGATCTTGATACCTCGTTTAGAAACTTAAAATTGATATTGTGGGCTATCCGGATGTCGGTATGTATATTTATTCTTTATACATTGTCTTTCCTCTGTAAAGTCATTTAAGTGTATGTCGTCTTTGCACGACAGCTGCCCATACAGCCACAATACCTTTGTTAAAGTTAAACCTTTGAGTATAATCGAAAACTCATTATTGCATATTTTCTAGTTCAAAATTAAACTAGAAATCAGCACTCGTAGTGCAGTCACTATAAAAGCACTGTTAGTGTTTATTAAAAATAAACACTTCATTTATTGTATGTCCGAATGTTTGTTATTATTTAATAGCCATTTATCAATTCAATAGTAATTAGTAAAGATAATAATCTTGATATCATCTCCTATTTGCGAAATCATATCATAAATCAATCCTATGGCTCGTGTGTGTATAGGTCGTGGAATGGCCGGGGTTTAATGAAGATTGTTTAAAGGAAATCTTTGAATTAACAAATATTATATTTAAAGGTTAAGATCACCTCAGAAAAATGTTGATTTGAATCCATAGAGGAAAATGAGACAAGCATAATGCTGAAAATTTCATCAAAATCGGATGTAAAATATAAAAAAAAATATGACATCTTAAAATTTCGCTTATTTTTCATAAAATAGTTATTTTTTGTGCTGCACTCATCCCAGGTGAGGTGAATGGGTACCTGGCAGGGATTTATTCCTTGAAGTTGTAATTACGGCTACCAAGCTACAGCTGGGGTAACAATATCCAAGTCCTTTAATCCTAAAAAGACTGGGCTATTTTGGAGGCTAGAAAAACTGGGGGGCCTTTTGGGCCCCCCCCCCCTAAGATATCGGCCGTTGGTCGTCCGATCGCAACCAAATTTGGCACACACATCCTTTGTCATGTCCTATAAAAGAAAACATAGTAAAAATACTGATATTCATTGTATTTTTTAATATATGCATAATTAATTATGCGAATATGCAAATTTTTATCAAAAAATTGAATTTTTCATACTTTGGTACCTATTGCGGTCCATAAATTCCCGTTTCAAGGTTTTCAGCTGTAAGAAGAGGTTGTTTATCATGGAATTGTGTTATTTCGTGCTTGAATTATTAGATATGCTTATGCAAATTAGTAATAACTAAATATGCAAATAAGTACTCTGCACGCGTTATGTAGAGAAATACAACATTTGGCATGTTTTATTGCATTACACTCTCTTGCAATGAGCCAAAGCAATCTTGGGAGATAAACAAGTGATGTGTTACATGTACACTAGCTGGTGAAAACAAAGCATAAGAGATATCACATAATTTATGCAAATTATATTCATAATTAATTATGTGAATATGCAAATTTTTATCAAAAAAACTTTAGGACATTAGATATTGCATATTGCAAATTCTTGAGTATTCTAGGTATATTTTGGGTTTGTGTAATATATAACTTATTCAATATCAATTATAGCATAATCAACTAAAGTGTGACATTACTTGTCTATTCAGTGTTTCCTGCACCCAAGAATATAGTTGTGCAAGCGATTCTGGTATTTTGCACTACTTTTCTTGTTTTTCTTTGATTTTAATTTCTTGTGTATTTCTTTATTTTTTATGCAATGTTTTCATTATTTTCATATCCTAGAACTGCTACTTGAATTCACAAGTGACATAATATAGAAAGAAACAAATAAAAATGTAGTTACAAAACAATGTGTATAACATTCATTCAAATACCATACACTTTACACACAAACGAATACAAATTTCAATTTCTTACGTGACATGTGATACGAAAATATTACGTAACTCCGCAACCGCGGCATGGGGGTATACAAATCAAAAGTTGCGCAAAACTCAAGAGAAAAAAGTCATGAAATGGCGGCGCGAACGCTTCATGCGCAAAAAAGTTATCGCGATTTATGTACAGGGGGGGCCTAAAAGGCCCCCCCCCCCAGTCTTTTTAGGGTTAAAAGCGTATAGGGAAATTATTCATAATTGTGATATGCGCTATACAAGAACTGTTTATTATTATTATATGCACAATTAAGTCACATGCAAATGAGAGAATCGATGATGTCCCTCACTCACTATTTCTTTCGTTTTTTTATTGTTTGAATTATACAAAATTTCTATTTTTACAGATTTGTCAATAAGGACCAACATGAACAATAAAAATAATGTTAAACAATGTTAATTCCACAAGTTGAAATTTTGTTTCACATGACAATGAGGAGAAAATTAGAACATTTCATATTTTGCATAATAAAGTACAAAAGAAATAGTGAGTGTCATAAGTTCCCTCATGTGCATATCAACCGGGATGTGCATAATTATGATTGTTTTGTGAAATTAAGCGAAACTTAAAAATGTCAAAACTTTCTTATCTTACATCCGATTTTTTTAGTGTTATGTTTGTTGGATTTTTATCTTTTTATTCAAGTTATATTTTTTGTTGGGTTGGACCTGTCATTTAAACCTTGGTAGTGGTTGGCTGCTGAGCCCTGCGACCAAGGTAGTTACAATAATTCTTGCAAATTTTCAGTTTTACGAAGAATGCCCTATAAAATTGTACTTGATTTGTATTGCTTTATATTACTTTGTATTATGTTTTGAATGGAAATGAAATAAAAGAATTGAATTGAACAATTGCAAAGTTTATTTCCACATTTCCATAAAAACATTTTATAATATAGCACATATCACATCATGACAGTATGCCAATTACTGATAGAGCCACCCTGCAAAAAAAAAGACTTACAAATATATAAAAGACTGAATGAAAGTAGACCATGTGGTGAGTGGACGAGTTGGCAGTAGACGAATTGGCAATTTACAATTATATAAAACATAATGCTAGTACACCCCTCCCTTTAATGATGATCGTCGGTGGAGGTTACGAAAATTGCAAAATGAAAAAAATTATGTCCTCCTTAATTTCTATGCTAATAATGTAAAATCTTTCATTTCATTACCCACTTTTGTTTCCTTTTCTTTTTTTCCTGACAAAAATCGTTCAATTTCTTCGGTTGCCTTAACAGGAAATCATCCTTCATAATGACGTCAGCGAATAAACCAAATGTACAGCCTATCAGGAGCTGGCTGGTAAGACAAAAAATCTTCCCCCCCCCCTTCTATTTTTTCTTTCGTCTCTCAAACACAATATCCCCCTGCCTCCCCCGACTATTCTCTCTTATATCATTTGATATACAAACTTTAGATGCACTGCAAATACTCCGGTGTTGATTTAACACCAGCCCGGAATCTATATATGTTAAACAACACCAGTTTCATTTTGGTCTAACACCAGAAAGGTGTTTATACAACACCAATAAGTATTAAAACCATTCCATTGTATTCCATTGTAAAAGAGAACTGTTGCTCGGCTAGCGCCATGAGCGTCTACTGACGGTGTGCGCGCTCTAAAAATACACCATTATTATTATTATCATTAAAACAGCATCGGTTTGATTCTAAACTGGTGTTGTTTCAATACTTCACTGGTGTGGACATATATAGAATCCGGGCTGGTGTTAAATCAACACCGGAGTTTTTGTAGTGTGGACGTATGCAAAACCAGTTGTTCAGTATGCGGAGCTGCCAAATTGTCACGATATTAATACCAATGACACTAATTTCAAAGTTTATAATTTCATTAAGACTCGATGACCCCACACGGGGTAAAGGGTATTATAATCTATATCTGTATTATATGTACATGCAGTGCTAAAATATCATGTGCAGAATATCATTATTAACGCATTATAATTAGATTATTTCTGTATGTCCAAAATTCAAAATCATAATCTCAAACATCAATGCAGGCACTCGTATCATTTAGTACTTGGCTATTCAAATAATAGTAATAATAATGAACCAAAAAGAAACACATTCGTTTGGACTTAGCCATGGTATGGATGGATCATCTATTGCTACTTGGGATGATGTGACAATGCTAAGCACCCCCAGTAACAATAAGATAATTATTATATTTTTCATATATTAAATCTGGAAAAGTTTGACACTCATTCTTTCCAGCCTGAATAAATCAATTAATGTGAGTAAGTACCAGGATTAACATTTTACCGTGTGATTCACTTTCGTCATTACCAGGTCAAATGATGTCTTCGTACATTTTATTTTCCAGAAAGTTTTGTTGGCTGTGGTTCTTCTGGCGACAGTTATCATTCTAATCGCATCCCAGACCATGGTCAACTCGTCACCCCACATTTGGATATACTTCATTGCGAAAGAGAACGAGTAAGGATGAATTAGGGGAGTTTTCGTTTTGCACGTTAACTATAAGCTTATTTCTAATTGGTCTAATGCCAAATTCTTTCAATTACCAATCCGTCCACTATCATTTGGACTACCATCAGTTCGTCCCCTATCCACATGGTCTAATTGCCAGTTCGTCCACTCACCATTTCGCCTAATAACCAGTTGGCCCAATAGCCATTCAGTTCATATATGCCTATGAAGTGTTCATATTGTGCAAAATGAATGAAAATAAAATGGTCATTAGACCAACTGTGTATGAGACGAAATGGTCATCCACATGCGATATTTCATTTCATTTCATTGGACATGAAGGTGATAGTCGCGATAGTAATAATACTCATGTTAAAGGAAACCAAAACCCAAGAAGAGAAGCAATCTTACTGGAAAGAGTAAAATGAGAGGAACAATTAAAAAAAATCATCAAAATCGGTTATGAAATAAGCAAGTTATGGACAATTAAAAGTCTTGTTGTTCTTATTCTTACTATGTGGATCCTCAAATTGGCAAACATGCTTCAAAATGGCTGATTTTGTGAACAACTCTCCATTTGTTTTGTACACATATTTTCAGATTTTCCCCTTTATTTTACATATTTCACTTTATCTCCTCCTGATCTTGACATATATGGTGTGGATTATATTTTCCCATGACATATGTTGTGCTCAGAAGGAGGCAAGATGCAATTTGAAAGATAATGAGGAAAATCTGAAACTTGTGTACAATACAAATGGAGAGTTGTCCACAAAATCAGCCATTTTGAAGCACGTTTGCCAATTTGAGGATGCCCATAGAAAGTACAAGAGTTTTCAAACTCCCATAACTTGCTTATTTCATAACCGATTTTGATGAAACTTTTTTTAAATTGTTCCTCTCATTTTACTCTTTTTAATAAGATTATTTCTCTTCTTGGGTTTTGGTTTCCTTTAATGGTGCGTCACGGTGATAGTGTCAGGGTCCCCAGCCCATCATGGAAATCAGTGAAAATCATTTTACTCTTTTCCAGTCAGAGAAAAATCAGGGAATTTGATTTTTTTTTTTTTATATCTTATTCAGAGGAAAATGCCTCAAATGAGAGAAAAATCAGGGAATTTGATCGGCCCTCAAGTCAAAAGCATGGTAATCAGTCAGTCAGTTTTATTTTGTTGCATATCAAAACGACATTCCATTGAATGATTGGTTATGGTGGTACTAATTAGTTTTACACTATTGTTTTTATACTGAAAATTAAATGTGATTCACTGCAGCAACTTAAAAAACATGCGAAAGTGAGAATGGTTTTAAAAAATCATCAGGAAATTTTTCAAGTTCATAAGGGAATTTGTTTGCTTGAAAAGCAGGGAAAGTGTGAAGGCGGTAGTGATGCGAAACTATGAATTGTTTTAAAAATTTATCAGGGAATTTTTAAACTTCATAAGGAAATTTGTTTGCTTGAAAAGCAGTGATGATGGTGGTAGCGAGTGGGTATTATGGTGGTGGTAATGATTATGATAGTGCAGGTGGTGGTGGTGGGATTGGCGGTGGTGATAATTATTGTGGTAATGCTGTAAATTGGCTCTGATGGTGCCTGTGGTGCATATCTTGCCGCTGGCTACGGACACGTAACCTACCCCCTTTCTTTTTCTTTTTTTTTTAATCCACTACATTTTCGCCTATCTTTTGTTTCAATGACAGTAACATCGTGTCAGCACAGAGTAGTCGTGACAACCCCATGACGTCAGATATTGATGCCAGTAATGTGACGTCTAGCAAGTTCAACAACGGGAGTCACCCGAATCCTTTGGCGTCGCAGATTGGCGCAACTTCTGAAGTGGAACCTACCTGTGTACGACAGAAAGACTTAGCCTTCATCAAGACGCACAAAACAGGAAGTACCACGGTGGCTTCCATCATGCACCGATACGCACTCTCGCATTGGTTATCGTGTTTAGCCTACAAATCAGACCCTACGCGAGGCCATATCAGATTCGATGTGCTCAAAGAGCGCTCCAACCGCAAATTCATCCCACCGCTTGGCGTCCGTGACGGAGACTACGAGAATTACAAGGACTACAATATGCTGGCAGTCCACGTGCGCTATCAGCCGGAGATGTTGAAGAAGTTTATGGCCGAAGAGACGAAGTACATCACAATTCTCCGAGAACCGAGCTCGCATTTCGAGTCTGCCTTTACGTTCTTTGGAGCAGAGAGTGAGCTCTTTGGTACCCATCACGTCGGCAATATAGCCAAGTTTGCCAAAAAGCCGAGCCAGCACTGGAACCAACTCTCAAGAGGCCATAAGAAATATTACACGCACAATGGGCAGATGTTTGATCTCTCATTAGACCAAAGGATACACACCGATAGAACGATTGTGAAATCGATCATTGGTGATATCGCAAAGAAATTCAGCTTGGTCTTGATCATGGAATATATGGATGAATCGCTTCTGTTGCTGAAGAAATTAATGTGTTGGGACTTCAGGGACATTTCCTACGTCGTAAAGAACCACCGCGCGCATACCTCCAAGATGGCGGACGGCGTGCGCGCGGCGCTGCGTAAATGGAACTCGGCGGACAACCTGTTATACGAGCATTTTAATGCCACACTGTGGAAGAAGATTGCTAAATACGGACCGACGTTCAAGGAAGACTTAGTGAAATTTAGAGAAATCTTGAAAGAAGACTACGACGAGTGTGTAGCCCAGGAATTAATAAAAAGAAAGAATAAAATTGTAAGGACGGAGTTGGCTAATAATTCCGACTATTGTACCAATTTGGCAGGTAGTCCATATCGTTTATTTAACAAAGTTTACAAAAGGCAGATTGGTAACATGAAAATGAATTAACATATTATGAAACTGACATTATATGACGTTATCCTGCTCCCTTCGGGAGCTTACGTATACGTAAGATCGTATCTCTGTGACGTTATCACCTCATAACGCCCTCCCTCAGAGGACATAGGAATACGCGTAAACGGAGATTTGACAGAGATGCGCCAGCTGCAGCTCACCTACGCATGCAAGGCAATTATTCATTGCTTCAGCTACTAAGATGGCGGTGCGGTGACGTCAAAGAATACGATTTATGAAAAATGTTGTATAAGATTGTTGAAAACGGTCTTTATAAGAAGTACATCCACCATGAGAATGCAAATAAATGCGTCCATAAGTTTTGAAAATTTGGGAGACCATTAACGAGGGAACGAAGTGAGTCAGTGACCAAACCGATACTCTATATTATGTGTCATATTCGTGGGAGCTCAAAAATACGTATCAGAAAAGTATTATATATATTGCCTGCCGATAGGTTGATTAAAGTAAATGGGATTGATTTTTTAATTGATTGCTAGGAAAGCATGAAAGCTTAAAGTCAAGCAACCAGAGGACCGACGGCTTAGGGTCCTCTCCTGGTAGCGAGGATTTAAATGCCTTACCAAAGGGGCACCAATTGGGAATCGACCCCGCGGGTCACCGCAATACGAAACCCCGCTCTACCGACTGAGCTATCGCGCCGCCATAACACGTTCTTTCCTCGATTAATGGAGGTATTCTCCTAAGCGATTATATTTTCCTTGAAGCGCGAAGCGCGCCAAGGGATTTGTTCCGAGGGTGAAAAAAGGGACAAGAGATCTACTCACATTGTGCTGCACTCATTGCTGGTGAGATGAATAGTGAATGGGTAACCAAAAGTCTTTGACATGGTTAGCTCGAGCTTAAAGGGGAATGAAACCTTTGGAACAAAAAGGCTTGTGTAGAAACAGAAAAATCAAATAAGAATAAAGAAAGTTTGAGAAAAATCGGACAAATAATGAGAAAGTTATGAGCATTTGAATATTGCATTCACTAATGCTATGGAGATCCTCACATTGGCAATGCGACAAGGATGTGTGATGTCACTGATGAACAACTTTCCCTTTGGTGGACAATAAAATACCCTCAAAATGTCTGTTTTTGCTTTTTCTTATGATACAAACTCTTTATCCATGATGTATTCTTAAAAAATATGTATTACATGCCCTCATGTAGAAAGAACACATAATCTATGGATAGATGTGATAAAAGAGGCAATTCAAGTGAAATATATACTAAAGTAATGGGGAGAGTTGTTCACAAGTGACATCACACATCTTTGTCGCATTGCCAATTTGCTATCTCCATAGCAATAGTGATCGCAATATTCAAATGCTCATAACTTTCTCATTATTTGTCCGATTTTTCTCAAACTTTCGTTGATCTGTTTCTTTGATTTTTCTGTTTTCACACAAGCTTTCTTGTTCCAATGGTTTCATTCTCCTTTAATTTATGGCATACTGCGCGTGTGTGTTTGTATTTGAGTTTTGTGAGACGTGTATCAATCAGATATAATTATTTACGTCTGGGACGGACCTTTAACATCACCATCCGAAAGACGTGACCAGGGCTCGAACCTCTGCATCAATTTGTGACTTCCCCACATAGCTTGGATTACAGGCGCACGCCACAACGCCTTGGCATAGATAATTTGTTAATAGATGGTGCTATTATATAAATGCATATTTTTGCATTTGAAAAATAAGTATTTCAATGACACTTTAACTTTACTTTCGATTCATAGCAATATTTGACATGTGGATATTCCTAATCCCATGTGAACGAAAAATAAGTGAAATTAATATTCATGTTGCATATGTCTGTAGAATGTACGCAGTATGCGAGGGGTGTGGGTTTGGATGATTCCGTGTGTTTGTGTGTTTCTGATGAATCTGATGACGGCACAGAGGGTTGGGATTTTTTAAAGATTTATTTCTCGTATATTTTGCACATTATGTACTGTATAATTTGTATGTAATTTGATTAAACAGGGTCTGATTGTAAACCAGCCTTTGAATTGGTTTCCCTGTATAAAGATATGAAATAAATAAGATAAAATAAACAAGTCTTTGTATACTGTTCAAAGAAATTAATCATGCTCTATATTACATGCATAGGCTACTGATTGTTTCTATGAAATAAATATATTGTATTTATATATTTGATATTAAAGACTTCAACATCATTGATGCTATTTCCATTTTCCGGTGGCTCCAAATATATTGGTTTTGTGATGTGATGTTATGTTATGTGATGACATTGTTTTCAAACTGAAATGATCACTCCGGGCTGAAAATATTTATATAAATATATCAAAATTCACAGAGCAAAATGCTGAAAATTTTATCAAAATTTGATAACAAATAACGAAGTTATTTAATTGTAAAGTTTATAAATATTTTGTGAAAATATATATATGCACGTCGTCATGGATATTAATCAAATGGACAGATGATATCACATCATCACTTTCTCTTTTCTTAAAGGAGAATGAAACCGTTGGTACGAGATAGCTTGTGTGAAAACAGAAAAATCAAAGAAACAGATCAACGAAAGTTTGAGAAAAATCGGACAAATGATGAGAAAGTTATGAGCATTTGAATATTGCGATCACTAATGCTCCGCTAATGCTATGGAGATAGCAAATTGGCAATGTGACAAAGATGTGTGATGTCACTTATGAACAACTCTCACCATTAATTTAGTATATATTTCACTTGAATTGCTTCTTTTATCACATCTATCCATAAATCATGCGTTCTTTCTACATGAGGGCATGTAATACATATTTTAAAAGAATACATCATGGATAAAGAGTTTGTATCATCATAAGAAAAAGCAAAAATAGACATTTTGAGGGTATTTCATAGTCCACCATAGGGAAAGTTGTTCATCAGTGCATCACACATCTTTGTCGCATTGCCAGTGTGAGGATCTCCATAGCATTAGTGATTGCAATATTCAAATGCTCATAACTTTCTATTTGTCCGATTTTTCTCAAACTTTCTTTATTCTTATTCTTTGGTTTTTCTGTTTCTACACAAGCCTGTTTGTTCCAAAGGTTTCATTCCCCTTTAAGTTATTCCATGAACTTATAATTCTTTCATTTGTTCATGCATGTGTGAATGATATGCACCCATTACAATGAAATGCGTTGCTGTAATGAATATCTAATGAAATCAGTAGTCATTCCAATTATTTTAGTTATTGGAGGGAAAAAACTTATTTTAAATAATAAAATACAAAAGAATAGGTTGGGATATGACATCATCAAGTTTTTTATTGAATGTTCATGAAGATGTTCTAAGAAATGTATCACCAGAATAATGCAAATCATAAATTGCCATAACTTTGTTACTTCTTGTCCGATTTTGACCAAATAGTGTTTGTTTGTCTGATTTTGCATTATCTGTTTCGAAAAGGGGAATCCAGCCTTGGCCAGAAAATGTTCTGTTGGGAAGGAGAAAAATAAATTAAACAGAATGGTGAAAGTTTGAAAGAAATTGGACAAGCAATAAGAAAGTTATAGCTGCTTTAAAATTGAGATCACTAATACTATGCAGATTTCAAATTGGCAACTTGGAAAGTAAATTATAACAAGGGGCAAGGACAACTTTCCCATAGGCCATGTACTTTATTATCAGGGATTTGTGGTTTTCTCCTAAGTACCCATTCCCCTGGGGCAGTAATCTAAATATAACCCTTGTAGCAGGCGCGTACGCAAGGGGGGGGGGGTTTCGGGGATTCAACCCCCCCCCCTTTTCGTTTCCTTTTTTTTTTTTTTTTTTTTTGCTTGTCTCCCCAGAGGTCGGTCTGGTCAAGGAGTTATCGGGCAAGAGCCTGATAACTCCTTGGTCTGGTTACGGACAGTTCCCCTACCCAATAATGTATATGACAGCTATAATGAACAGAATCTCATGTTTCCGACGAAAAACACAGAAAAAATTTCCGCTCGCTTCGCTCGCTCCAATTTATTATATCTTTTATTTCCGCATGTCGCCGACATGATCACGGTATCGCCATTAACAAGGCCATACATGATTATCATGATGTATACTTATGAATACAAGTGAACCAAGACAAAGACATACGTTTTCTTACAAAATATGTTTTACCAATATGAAAACCAAAATGACGGAAAACGCTAAAATGTCGGTTAGCTCGCTCCGCTCGCTCGTAATAATTTATGAAATTCCACAAGTATCTAGTCTCCTGTTCAAGGCCGTATTATGAGTGTTACGAATAGAAGGACATTTAGCATCGACTAATACTTGATTTACTAACAAACTATTGACAAGAAATGTATGTTTTGACGGGAAAACGCGAAAATTTCGGCTCGCTCACTCCGCTCGCTCGTAATCATTTATGAAATTTCTTAAGTTTCTAGTCTCTTGATCAAGGCCATATCATGAGGCTTACGAGCAGAAGGACATGTATCATCAACTAATATGTAATCATTACCAACAAGCTATTGAGAAGAATTGTATGTTTTGACGGAAAAACGCAAACATTTCGGCTCGCTTGCTCCGCTCGCTCGTAATTATTCATGACATTTCTCAAGTTTCTAGTGTTCTGATCAAGGCCATATCCAGGCGCGTAGCCAGGGGGGGGCGGTCGCCCCCCCCCCCCCAAAAAAAAAAAACGTCCCCAAAAAGAAAAAAAGAAGGGAAAAAAGGAGAGGAGAAAAGGAAAAGGGAAGGAAGGAAAGGGAAGAAAGGTAGCTTTGTGTTTTTTCTATTTATTTATTTTTTTCTCAAAAGAGAAACTCCTTCACTCTTCTTGCTTTAAATTCATATATGAATTTTGCTTCCGCGCTGCGCGCGGTTAAATGACAATATTGAAGTTCTCCATTGTTCCCCCACCTTTTCTCTAACCCTGTTTTTCCACCTCAGCTATGTGCTTCTTGCCAGTTAAAGTTAAAATTGTATAGGGCATGAATTTGAGTAAGGTTAGGCCGAAGTAAATGTATGAAGTTATCTTTTTTTTCAATTGATCGCGCAACTTCTGGTCTGGTCGGCTCCGAGCGGGTAAAATCTTTATATCAGTTTCTGCCGTCACCTCCATAAAGTCAGCTTCTCCCGCTTTTCAGCTCATTACTATAAACAACCATAATTTGGGGGCAAACAGGTATCTAATTTAAAAAGAGGAAGGTATGGAATTCGTGTCGTATTAAATAAAAAAGTACAATATTTTGCGCCCTCAGTTTGAAATTTTGAATGACACTTAAGTTTCTTTATATTCAAAATGAAGCGCTTCAGGATAAGTCAAAAAATTAATCATCCTTTATTATATAGATAGATGATCACAGAAGTTTCAACTTTATGCGCACTATTTTCCTTGAAGTTCAACAATCTTAGAAAATCAATTGAATTAGAGACGATTGGGTATTAGAGATATCTACATTTGATGAAACGTCCGCCCTTTGAAATTTCAGAGTTTCATTGCTCATCGCGGGGAGGAATATCTTCCTCTACCAATCTTCTCCTCTGTTTTGCGAGTTAAAAATATGCACTGATGCTAAATTGTTTGTAATCAAATCTGATCTTTCCAAAGAAAGTTTCAATATATCTTTGAGAATACCCTTTTCTCGGGACCCTTTTTATGGCAAGAAAAATTGATAAATCACTTTAGCTTCCGCGCTTCGCGCGGAGTTATTATCATTTTAATTTCCTCCATTGTATACCTCTTTTGTGCGTTTTCAATCACTTTTGAAAACAAGGTTCAAAATCGCAATATAGTCAACCAAATTGGAGGTACTAGAGACAAGAGAAACGGCTCCTTTTCATTTTAATTTATGAAACACTAAAAGCTTCGCGCGGGAGGGGAAACTCCCCCTCCCTGCACCCACCCCCTAGGGAGCGCGCTTCGCGCGCATTTACCGCCCCCTCCAAAATGAAATCCTGGCTACGCGGTTGGCCATATCATGAGTGCTACGATCCGAAGGACATGTAGCATCGACTATGATACCAACAAACTATTGACAAAAAGGTTATGTTTTCAACGCAAAAACGAGAACATTTCTGCTCGCTCGCGGGTCATGACCGCACTGTTACATACCCATCCACACTTAAATGTTATTGTCTTATTTGCAGCGCTGAAAAAAAAAGAAAAAAAATCATCACCCCCCCCCCCCCCCCGCTCATCACTTTTTAGAGACTGGACGGGAGATTTAAAAAAAATCAGCTCGAAACCCCCCTCCCTTTCGAAAATCCTGCGTACGCGCCTGCCTTGTAGTATATTGTTTTATGTCCTCATGAAAGAAAAATATAATTTGAAATAAAACTTTTGGGAAAAATGACATTTTAGCCATAATATGTATTGAAGTACATGGAAGAGTAGTCCTTGCCTTACATCACTATGACATCCCATATGCGGCTAATTTGAAATCTCAATGGGTATAGTGATTACCAATATTTACAACTTTTAAAAATTCATATCTTTCTTTTTGTTTGTCCAATATTGTTCAAACTTTCACCTATCAACTTGTCTGATTTTTCTTTTCCTTATAAAAACAAGTTTTTATTTGGGTTGGATTCCCCTTTAAATCATTATTCACAGCCTGGGTCCCGTAACACAAAGGTTAGCGATTCATCGTACGCTTGATTCTCACAATTGATTATACATTGTAGTCGATGCAAATCATCGTATAAAATGTTCTACCATCATTGCTAAGCTTTGTGTTAGAGGCCTCTGGAGTACTCCTAAATCGAAAGCACTACGCCTTCGTATCGTTACATAAATTTGCTTACGACTGTACGCACGTATGTTTTCCCATCGTCTTTGGGATATTTTG
Source organism: Lytechinus variegatus (assembly GCF_018143015.1). Taxonomy (NCBI): domain Eukaryota; kingdom Metazoa; phylum Echinodermata; class Echinoidea; order Temnopleuroida; family Toxopneustidae; genus Lytechinus; species Lytechinus variegatus. The sequence continues at coordinate 28,429,137 of NC_054745.1, read as the reverse complement.
ATGGGGGGAGGGGTTAGATGGCATGTATTAGTGGGGTTTTTTTTTCTCAGTTGAATAAAAGGCTTTGGGGACAATATAGGGACACTAATCATACCTCTGATTTTTACACTCTTCTTCCTATTTTCTTTCATGTTTCCCCTCCCCACTACTTGAAAGGTTGTAGGGGCTGTTTTACCTTGCCACCCCTGTTAATTAACACAAAAAGAAAGGTAAAGATATACTTTGGGCCCCCTTACAAACTCTGCTTCTGCATGATAACTGTGATATCGCCCTCTGCGTTGTGTCAAATACCCTTTTTACACAGGCTAAAATTTCCTTAACCCCGTACTATAGGTGGGGCTAAATTGCCATTTAGCCCCACCTATAGTACGGGGTTAAGCTTAGCCCACTTTCTTTTTACACAGTATTTTTGCAAAGTGGGCTAACCCCACCTTTAGTACGGGATTATTTGGCCCTGCAAAAAAGCAGGGTTATCCCAGCAATTGCGGTGTTAAGAGCGATAGTACGGGGTTAAGATCGCTAGTGTAAAACGAAAGTGGGCTAAGCTTAACCCCGTACTATAGGTGGGGCTAAATAGCAATTTAGCCCCACCTATAGTACGGGGTTAAGGACATTTTAGCGTGTGTAAAAAGTGTACGAGTGAAGTACTTGTACTACGAATGATCGACAAAAACCACTAGTCCGGGGTTAGCGAGTTCCGTGTGTAAAAAGCAAGCATTCCTTATCCGGGGTTAGCAATAACAATTTGGCATGTGTGAAAAGGAAAAAAAATAGTACGGGGTTAAGGATAGTACGGGGTTAGCGATAGTCCGGGGTTAAGAAAATCCTGTGTAAAAAGGGTATAAGACATTTCCAAGCCAATCAAAGTCCTCTCTGCAGATATATATCAGCTTCCTCTCTCTTATCTATACTTTTCGCCCGGAGGGGCGGGGGCACTTCCATTGATGAGTGGATACCATGCGCGACCACGGGGTCTCGATAAGTACCCTAAACACGTAATTTCCATATTCTGAAAATGCACCCTTTAAAGGGGAATCCAGCCTTGGCCATAAAATGTTGTGTTGGGAAGAAGAAAAATAAATTAAACAGAATGGTGAAAGTTTGAAAGAAATTGGACAAGCAATAAGTTATAGCTGCTTTAAAATTGAGATCACTAATACTATGTAGATTTCAAATTGGCAACTGGGTAAGTAAATTATGACAAGGGGCAAGGACAACTTTCCCATAGGCCATGTACTTTATTATCAGGGATTTGTGGTTTTCTCCTAAGTACCCATTCCCCTTGGGCAGTAATCTAAATATAACCCATGTAGTATATTGTTTTATGTCCTCATGAAAGAAAAATATAATTTGAAATAAAACTTTTGGGAAAAATGACATTTTAGCCATAATATGTATTGGAGTACATGGAAGAGTAGTCCTTGCCTTACATCACTATGACATCCCATATGCGGCCAATTTGAAATCTCCATGGGTATAGTGATTACCAATATTTACAACTTTTAAAAATTCATATCTTTCTTTTTGGTTGTCCAATATTGTTCAAACTTTCACCTATCAACTTGTCTGATTTTTCTTTTCCTTATAAAAACAAGTTTTTATTTGGGTTGGATTCCCCTTTAACAAGTATTGGCGTCTGAAACCCTACCTTTAACAAGTATTGGAAGCAAAACGATACTCTTGGCAAGTATTCCCTGAAATGAACTAAACAAGTACATCGATATTTTATTTTTATCACGGGTCCGTCCGTCCGTTTTACCTTCACACACCATTTGGTTTAGTACGGCACCAGCTTCCGCACCTCGCACAAACGTAACTTTCCTAACGAAATAGAAAACCTTTTTTCATTTATTTTGTGTTTTTGATACCCTTATCACGTTACGTACGCGTACGTAACGTGCCCTATCGTGAAAAAGACATCCTTTTATACGTGGTTTTTTTTGGTCTGGCATGGTATCCACTCGCTAATATGCAACTTAATAAATAAATCAAATAAATAAATTACTTAATAACTTAATTAATAAATAAATTAATAAATAAATGATTGAATAATTTCAAAAAATCAATAAAAAAGAGGTACACAAACTCCACCATGACACAAAGTATTCAATCATAAAAACTACAACTTGGCCTAAATCCACATACGATCAATATAATGACATAATACTAATATTTATGTACATATTCTTTATTCCAAAAGATTCCAATTATAATATACAAATTCTTGTGATACTGTAATATTCATACTAAACAATAGATAATAGATAACGAAGTCGAATGTTAATGGAATAAGTATATGAAATATAGCTGGATAGCTCCCTGTGTTCTCCAACACTAGTGCCCCAAAAGCACTCAGGAATAGATTGTTATTCAAACAAAAATTAATTAAAATTTAGTTTCAACTGTTGGAAATAGAAAAGGCAAATCTAAAATTTACTTCCCGATAACAAAAATGAACGAAAAAATGAACCCGGGATGATGAGATCATCGATCTGCAGAAGTAATCTGATCAGGGTCCAGTAACACAATGGTATGAAAGAACAATTCTGATTGGTTCCCAGTCGGTCTACTGAGCAAAATGCCAATGCAACAATGATCTTGATAGGCTATTTCATTGAGTCATTATTAAAGGTCAAGTCCACCCCAACAAAAAGTTGATTTGAAAAAAAGAGAAAAATCTAACAAGCATAACACTGAAAATTTCATCAAAATCGAAAGTTAAGACAATTTAAAATTTCGCTTTATTTCACAAAACAGTAATATGGACATCCTGGTCGGTATGCAAATTGGCAGACTGATGACGTCACCCACTCACTATTTCTTTTTATTTTACTATATGAAATACAAAATACATGTGGAATAACCATCATTTTAACAGTTTATGGTTAAGTTAAGTAAGTCCTTATTGTCAAATCTGTGAAAATTGAAACATTGTATTATTCAAACAATAAAAAACAAAAGAACTGGAGAGTGATGGACATCATCGACTCTCTCATTTGCATATCACTGAGTTTTGCATATAACTGTTATGTGAAAATAAAGCTAAACAAAAATGTCATAACTTTCATATTTTACATCCGATTTCAATGAAATTTGCAGCGTTATGTTTGTTTTTTATTTTTCTCTATCCATTCAAATCACCAATTTTCTAGGGTGGACTTGACCTTTAATAATGACTCAATGAAATAGCCTATCAAGATCATTGTTGCATTGGCATTTTGCTCAGTAGACCGACCAGGAACCAATCAGAATTGTTCTTTCAAACTAGTGACTAATCGCTACGCTTCATGTAACGGGGCAATGGACGTTATTTGTTCAGAACACCTATAGAAAACTTAATGATGATAAATCATGATATTATACAATAATCCTCCAAATTTTCAACCTGTTGGGTAAATAGTGGTAGGACTATTTTTGGTGTGTATACAATATGCAATGGGTGAGTTTCGCGGGTTCCCGAACAAAAGTACTAACATCTAGTGCAGGCTGCACAGAAACGTTGTTAGCCTAACAGAGCGCTTACAGTAAAGCCCAGTCACATCTTTGGGATTGTGAAGTCAAAACATTTATTTCAATGCATTATTCTAACAACTCTAACATCAGGCATCTCTGTCACATTACCGGTTATAAAAGGGCCTCTGTCAGTGCATTGTTAGCGCTTACAGGGTCATTCTGTGTCAAATTACAAAAAAAATCAAAATTCAAATCGTTCCAACTCGAAGTTTGCTCATATTTGGTAATTGACACCATGAAAGAAGAAATTCTAATTTTGAGATTTTAATGAAGATTTCAAATTTGATAAGTCAAATTATTGCCAACTCAAAGCATTATTTCAGCCCAGGTGAGTGTTTCATAAAGCTGTTCACAAGTTACAAGTGACTTTACAAAAGACTGGGGATCCTTTCTAAGGAGCTAAGTCCACACCAATGGAAATTGCGTGCACACAATTTTTTACCTCAAAAAAGGATCACCAGTCGTTCGTTAAAGAGAAATGCCAGTAGTTGCAGTAAACACTGATTTCATGAGAAAGTCTGTAAATCCAGGCTTAATTGTCAGTATATCATCGAGGATCTAGATCTGGTACAGTTACATAAACTGAACTTTGTGAAATCTTGAAATCTACGCTGAAAAATGTTCACACTGAAAATCACCAACACAGATAGGAACACGTGGGACAGTGTATTATTATTGCTGGAATAAAGACCCGACGGAAGTGACCGAATCCGCGCTTGTTTTGCTTATTTCTCAGCAATTGCACAATTTCTTCAAGAATCCTTTGGCACATATTTTTTATTCATATAAACAGACACTTGGGTGGTCATTATATTAGATTCTGTAAAAAGTCTGTAAAAAGTCATTTTGAGATCGTTACCATTACTGGAATTTATCTTTTGTACAGATGTTTGTATCTTATTGAAAGATTTATGAAAAACTCAACAGAATAAGAAACACAGGTGAAGTGTCATTGTATAAAGCAAGAAATTTGACTTAGGCAGAGATAACCTGTATTGTAGATAAAATAACCTATCAGTAAAATCTGCGAGTGGATCACTCTATTTTGTTGAGAACATTGCACACCCTTAGATGTGTTTTGTTTACATTTTAGCAGAACCACTATTTCCCATACGATGTCCCTTTGCCCAAGAACATATGATTAAAGTGATTGTTTAACATTGGTTTGACTTTTAAATAATCTGAGCTAGAAGGTCACACTTTACACCTGTGTCTGTGATATGTTACAAAAATGAAGCCCTGAAAAAATTGCATTCGAAAATCATTATTTAGTGCTTCAAAAATTGAAATATAAAGTGACCGGAAACACCATCTTAATTTCATCCCATACAGTTATGTGTACTATTTAGGCGTCTATAAGACGCCTATTTACAAAATCAGGGTTTGCCTTGTAGTTTTAGTTTTTCATTCTCAATAATGGTTGTTTTCAGGGTTTATTAGTGCTAATACATGCACTTGTACACATGTTTCATCTTGGTTTGAGAATTTTTTAAATTGGCTGCTCACAAAGTTAAACAATCCCTTTAAAAGAATGGGTCCTGTATACACTTTTTATAACATATGCACAATTTCTCTGACAAATTTACCATCAGCCAATCAGGTTGAAGCATTTTAGTAGCTTTTAACTGATATTGCAAATTAACATCATTATAACAAGTATCATGAAACGGAGCCCATGAATGCAGTTTCATGGATCAATAATTGCACAGCATGATGCTGCTTTGAATTCAAGACATCCCTTCTACAAATTCACGCCCCCCCCCCCCACACAGAGGGCCATCAAACGCCTTACGATTGGTCGGCGACCCGATTTTGAAAAAAAAATCAAAAATTTGTTGCGAATACTGGGACAAGGAACATCTAACAGTGTAAAGTTCCAAATCATTGTGCGCGAACTTATGCTTAAAATTCAAGATGTTATTGACTGGAATTTTACCATATTCTGCTCTGAAACATTCCTTTTCAGTTAGGCAATTATTTGACTTACAGAAGTTTGGCTTATGCATTGAGTACTGTGTGTTCATAAAACACAAGAAGTCAATTGAAAGAGGGATTACATGGGGGAATCAATAATCCCATCCACCCCCCCCCCCCCTCCATGGACAATGAATACCCAGGTTCAGGTTCATTGTGCCGTGCGGTGACTCACAGTAAAGAGGAGCCTTTATCTGACGCTGGGGCCAGGTCAAATTTAATTTCTTTTCCTTTTCCACTATTGTATGAAGATTTCTAGTCAGATTACCGTGTGATCTCATTCTTATCACTGGCTTTCGAAATTCCATGAAGACAACTTTTTTTTTATTGTAACTTTCCTTGCAAGAATAATATCTCTCCAACATTTCACAATGTGCTGCATGCATTGCCAATTCCTTCTTCATCCGAACTATCAACCAATGGAATGGCCTTCTACCAGAAACTGTAGAACAGCCATCAACAGCAACCTTCAAAAATGCCCTTACTTAAAGGACAAGTCCACCCCAACAAAAACTTGATTTGAATAAGAAGAGAAAAATTCAACAAGCATAACACTGAAAATTTCATCAAAATC
>NC_054745.1:28055576-28118076 GCF_018143015.1 Lytechinus variegatus | reverse complement strand
TATTACATGGAGCAATGCGGCTGTATTTGTATCTCACCAGAAGCATGTACCAAATGACGTCATTTAAACATGTTTACGATCGTGGTTCTGTTTATACTTCCCCAGAAAGCCCGATTCGGGTCAAACGACGTTTACAAACGCACCTTTTTGTGACTTTTACGATCGGCGTTTTGAAACAGCATTTAAATGAAAGTAAGCATGGACGCAACCATGTTTTGGACTAATCACGTTTGGAAACGCTGATTCTGGCCTGAAAAGTGGAAGCATAAACACGGCCTAAATAATAATAATAATTAGACCACTTATATAGCGCAGTCACTATATAAATATACTCTATACTGCGCTGTAGTGTAACAGAGCTCCCAACAATGCTACTGCTCAAACAAATTAAACAATTATGCATATAATACAATTAACCAAAAACTTCTGAAAAAAGATGGGTCTTCAATAAATGTTTGAAGATGGTAACAGTTGGTGCTTTTCGTATTTCCAGGGGTAATTTGTTCCAAAGCTTTGGAGCAGCACAACTGAAAGCACGATCCCCAAGAGTTACTTTTGTTCTCAAGTGAGGTAGCTTTAGAAGCAGCTTATCCTGTGTACTTCGTAAGTTATGTGCATATGAATGTGACCTAAATGATATTAATTCAGACAAGTAATTCGGAGCTTGACCATTCAGTGCTTTGTAAACAAGCAAAAGTATCTTAAATGCAATTCTCTGCCTTATTGGCAACCAATGTAATTGAATCAGAACAGGTGTAATATGGGAAAACTTTGAGGAACCGGATACAAGTCTTGCACATGCATTCTGAACATGCTGCAGCTAAACCTCACCTACCAGCAGCTGAATGTAAATAGGAAAATATATTGACCTACTGGTAGGGCTATATGAAACATGAGGTAAATAACACCAGGATATTGTGGAAATTTAGGAGTACATCAGTGGCAGACCACTAGCCTGTAGCTGTAAAGCACAGACTCAAATTTTACACTTTAATCAAGAATACTTCTTCCCAGGAAAATTATCAAAAAAACTATTTTGAGCTCTTGCAAAGTCTCGGGCAAGTGAACAGTGGGTTGGCTCTAGTGGCGGGAAATCCTTGCGATGTATAAGCACATAAGCCCTTCGACAATCAGACTCTACTGATTGCTGTGGCCTTAGCGTTACGCAGCAGGGGGAGGGGTTTACAGGGGGTCAATTGCCCCCTGATTTTACTTTTTTTTTTAACTTACATTTTTTACAAAAAATTTTCACAAAATTTCACAATGATTATACAAAAAAAAAGTTGGCTTAACAAACAAAATGCAAAAGCACCCAAATGAATAACTTTGTCACTTCGCCCCCTCGCTTTTGAAGGTTTTCAATAAATCTTACACCTGCTGCCCCCCCCCCCCTCGCGAAAATTTCCATGTATGGCTATGGCTGTTGCTGAATGAATTTGGTCCATAGTCAGGATGCAGACCAACTAGGCCAAGTTTACAGAGATTTATTGTTTAATCTTAACCCCTAGCATGCCATAGACACATTTTCATGCAATTTTATTATAAAATTATTTGTCCATACAACTGTAATAATTTGTTTTCTCTTTAGTGTTGGCAGAACAGGCTCGGCAAAACAACAATGCTTCTTGTTTTGTCAAGTCAAATCAAATTAAATCATTGATTAATATTTAAAAAAGTACAAATATATACAAAATAGGAAACAAACATATATGCATTAGTACTAGTGCTCTATCATTGTTTACCAGCCTGGGTATTTCGTTATTTATATTTTCAATCATGAGGGTATTTAAGCACCCATTCATCAGTTTGTTGTGATGTTATGTAGTTAATTTATTCCATGGCTAACAGTTTGGTGTCATTTGTGGGAGCTAATCGAAAAGGAAATATTATTACTTGAGATATCCTGCCCGACTGCCCCTCGATCAAGGCTGATGCTGATAATGGAAGAGTCTGAACACTAGTCTATAATTCAGACCAGGATTTCCATTAGTCATATACTTTTTGGCCTTTTAATAGGAAGAAAATATACAATTGTTATGTAGATAAATGTGTGTGACTGTAGAGTACCGAATTGATGGCATCAGTTGCCGTGGTGTCATGGCGGTCTGGTTCTAAACAAATGAACCGGCCGAATGAAAGCGCGTGTTTCTCATAGGAGATAATGGCTGATCGGAATTGATCACTTGCAACCTATTTTTCAGACGAGCAAATGTGTACAGACGATTGTCAGTTGTGTCTCTGTTTTGAACCAGCCCGCCATGACACCATGGCTACTCACGTCACACTTAAGTACTCTATAGAGAAAAATATTTAACACCAAATCATATCATTGTGGAAATAGTTTGTTACGGAAACCAGCTTGTACTGAGGATATTTTCCCTACATTGTTTGAAAACGGGGTCTGAATCGTGAGACTGTGAACCAGGAAGTGGCAGGCAGTGAAAGTAAGTGGTTCACAATACTCCTCTGTGTAAGGCAGTCCAGCTGTCATCCATACACACAAATGATATACAACACCAGCACACACACATGCCTGGAACCTATATCTTAATTACATGGTAGTATAACCCATATCTCTTGTGACTAGTCTGACTTTGCAGGCAGTGTTTTCATTCTAGGCACTCTGATTCAACAGCAAACGCTCATATCTGCCTGGATGATAATAAATAAGCATTTGAAATCAAATCTGCATATTCTTCAGATTTGTTGCTCGATTTGGGCGTTTCATCGAGAGTTGTGTCCGCATTTGTGATTCTTTCAGAAACGGGATAGTATTTTTTCCCTAGGGTATAGACTACACATGAGAAATCTCTTCCTTTTGTTATGTGAGCTGGAGCTGAGTGTGTGAGCGCTGCATTGCTGTAGCAGACTACATCTGTACAACATCACAATTCATCGTGCTGCATTCGGCCAAATCAGCAGCCCATCGTCATTACAGACATCCAACAGCGCATAGACCACTGGACACGGTTCATCTCCTCCATCCACTTCTGCATCCGGACAATCATCGTCTTAAAACCTGTGACAGACGACTTACAACGTGGACACATGACCGACGACGTCCCGCGACAAACGCCCCACGTACACCCCCTGACCTGTGTGCGTTTCTACCTCGGATTTAAAGCCCCGACTTAAGCTCCATTTGACGGAATCGACAAATACACATCCAACCGATTCCCCTTTGAACAGTACTCTACTAGCAACTAGTTTACCTTGCCTTTTTCGCTTGCAATCGTCGTAAACGAACAGAAAAGCAACGATGTCGACGGAGACCGAGAAGAAGCCGCGATTCGTGAGTAGGACCGCTCCTGCAGGGAGTATATCGGATGATTCTGTGATTTCTTTTGATTTCATTTTAAGGCATTAGTTTGTCGATTGTTGGTGTTTGACATTTATTCAATAGAGAACAGTGCCTTGAGGCTTGAGCACTACAGAGTTGATACGTGCACCCTATATATGTTGCATTATTTTTTTTTTAATTGCATGAAATCAGTTTGATGTCTCTTTCATTTCCTCCGTTTCATCAAAGTAAACAGAGAATGAGGTCAGACAGCTTGATCTAGATACATAAACTTGATATTTTTCATGTAGTACAGTATTAGCAAGACTCAGCCATCACAAGTAATCAAACTTTGGTCCCAGAATACTTCATTTTATGTCATGCTTTCCCATCATAAATACTGCCTCAAATATTTGATTTTCATGATAGTAGGAGATCGGGGCGGGTGAATAGTAGACACTGCACCGATTTTGGTAATTTTTATACCCATTTCGCACTACGCACGTACAGTAATATCTTTTTAAAGGATCGATACTAAAAATCAGGGACCCGTCTTACTAAGAGTCACGATCGATCCGATCAACCGTACGGAAATCCATCGATGTCATAATTTTTTCAACAAACATTTGCACGATGTCCTGTGCAAACAAAGAGAAGCACACATAATTTTCAAAAAATCAATGAATGTATGAATTTACGGCATATCTAGAAATATTTAGAGCAAACATGCATTTTAGGGGTTGATGTTGCTAGCTTTCCAAAGTTATGATTGATTGGATCAATCGCAACTTCTTGTAAGACGGGGCCCTGGGGTGTATACCCCATGAAATGGTCACCAGGGCCTCATCTCTCATAGAGTCGCGATTGATCCGATCAATCGCAACTATGGACGGCCACCAACATCATCTATTATGCATGTTTGTTCAAAATATTTTGTAGCTATGATGTGTATTCATGCATTGATTGTTTTCTTGAAAATTCACTGCGCTTCTCTTTGCATGCAAAGGACTTTGTGCAAATTTTTTAGTAGAAAAAAGATTTTGACACTGATGGATTTCCATAGTTACGATTGAATTTGCTTAAGTTGAAATTGATTTTATCATTTGTAACTTTTCAACTTGAATTTGCAATTGATCGCAATTCGCAAGGTCTTAACCCCCCCCCCCTCCATTCGCTTTACAAAAGAAAGAAAGTGATGGGAGAATCAGGGACGTGCCTTCATGGTTGAATAGTCCACTTTTCACAAAGAAACTACCTAGTAGGTGTATGTTTAATGTAAATATACAGGAAATCCTTTGCAACAAGGCAAAACAAATTGTGATTTTAGCCCTTATAGCATTTTTAGGGCCTCATTTTAGTGCTATCTTATAACATGCCTTTGTAGCTAGGCAATGGGTGAACCTGGGGTGATTTGTTGTACAGGCCTGTATAACTATAAGTAAATAACTACACAACAATTCTTATCTCTTCTCTCCTTGATCTTGTTCAGTGTTCAGGGCTAATTAAGGATTAGGACTACAGATTAAAGGGCCGTCTGCACCAGCCCGAGTTTTCAAATTAGCGTGCTATTTCTGATCCAGCAAGTTATCCCGATCTGAACAGTTTCGAGTTCATAGGATTAATCTTGAGATTGCAATCCCAAGTCAACTTAATTAGGACTATGTGCAAAATAGCGCGCTAATTTACTAATCATCCCGCTAATTCGCAGGTGCTGACGCACCCAGGATTATTTATTCATGGCGTCAGACCATAACACATCGATGCCTCGCTCGAGCAGGAATCGCTCTTGCGTTGGTGGAGACGGGGTTTCTTGAATCTCGAGATTAATCGCAAAGAGGGCTGAACGGGCTAAAATCTCGAGATTGAGCAAACTCGGTCTGGTGTAGCACTGTCTACAGATAGCTGTGTAAGAAAAAGTCTTGAGTTGATTGTAAAAAAGGGGAATTCATAAGTCTGTTCATCAAAATTATTTGTATTTTTCTATGAGAAATATGGGACCTTATGTGGTCGTTGGAGCGAAACTTCCTTCTTCCTTGTCTAACAAGAAATTAGATATATCCTTCCTTTTAAAAACTTTAACTCTGTTATCAATATACAAATTAAGTGGTCAACAGATACTACAGATGCAAATGATATCATTTCAGAGCTACCAAGTTTCACGCATTATGCGTGAGACTCAAGCATTTTGGACTCATGTTCATCCCCTCAAATCTCTGTCTCACGCAACTATCACAGCCTATCCCCATATACATTGTACACAATGTCTGTGATCTCACTCAGATCCACAGAAAATCTCACGCATAGCTGGTCTTTGAACTTGGCATCTCTGTCATTTATTTGGAATTTTTATAATAGTGCAATAGCAGTATCCACTGCAAATAAATCGGTGCTTATGATTTTGCCTGCTTTTTGTTTTATCATTGAACTTAAATTGTGAAGGATTGTTAGATTGTTCTTTCTGCACTTCAAACCTTGATAAATATTCAGTATTTGAAACCGCTAAAATTGGTGTTAAAGGGATGTTCAGGCTGAAGATATTTATATCTAAAGGGATATAGTAAAATTCACAGAGCCTGTGTGTGATATCATCGACCCAACAGTTAGAAATTGGCCTGTCCGCTCTCAACCGATAGATAGCGCATCGTATTTTGAATCCACCGAATTGATTGCAAATATTTTCTTGCAATAACCCCTTATACCCCTTTCATGAACCCAATTATGCGGCTAATAGCAGCATAAGTTGGTCGTAAAATCGGAGGAGGACCAGAGTTATCCGCATTATTTTGATGCTGCAATTATCCGCAGCATCGGGACCAGATTTTGACTTTATGAATGCATTTCGACTTTATGAACGCATTTCGAAAGAAATGCGGGTAATCGCCATGGTGCGGTCACAAGGTCACCCTTTTCCAACACAACCCCATTGGAGGGGGCATGTGCAGTTGCCATGATGATTATCCGCCTTTTTCAGGACGGGCGCTCGTAAAAATAATGCGGATTATTTGCGAAGTTTGTGAACACAATTTTCATTGAATTATCCGCATTACTCTTAGGCGGCTAAGTGGAGGATGGGTTTATGAAAAGGGTATAAGTTACCTTACAAAGTGGTAAGTCTATTTCCATGCCATTGCTTTTCATGTTGTCCAGATTAACGCTGAGTATACTTCATACTTCCTTGGCCTCTGTGGATTATATTAGAGATAAAGGCATATTAATATTACAAGAGGTAGCCCCTTTTCATTTACTAAAACTTGGCGCGATCTTCACATTGGCAACCATACAGTCTCTTGTCCCCTTGTTTGTCCTGCTACGTTCAGCCTACCATCTGCTGTGCTTTTATGTAGGTTCTAGCTGGTTATTTTATTGATGCATTTTAACAGCTGACTCTGGTTTTCATTGATTTTTTCTATATATTCTCCCCTCTTCATACAGAACTAAATTGACCAATGGAGTTAAAGGGACTCATTTGTCATTTGTGTAATGATTCTGGTGTCTTACATTTGGATTGATTGGAAGGAGATTCTTCGGAACTTCAATCCACTTTTGCATACTGTACGGTTTATTTTTCTTTTATTTCACTATTGGTTTAGCATATTGATGAATTCTCTCATCTATAGCCTATTTCCTGATAGTTGTACGCATGTATCTGAATCTCTTTTCCTACATGTAATTTACTAATATAATATTTACCACCCCAATCTCTGTAACCCCCGCTCCCCTCCCCTCCCTTCTCCCTCTCCTCCGTCCCCTAACTGTTCCATCTGACAATTTCCCTTCCTACCCCCTCCCCCTCTCCTTTCTTCTTCTCTCCTCTGTTCCCTTGCTGTTCCATCCTATCCCTTCTCTCCCCTCTCCCCCCTCCCCTCCTGTCCCCTCCCTATCCCTTTCCCTTCCTCCCCTCCCTTCCCCTCCCCCTCTCCTTTCTTCCCCTCCCCCTCTCCTTTCTTCCCCTCCCCTCTGTTTCCTTGGTGTTCCATCCTATCCCTTCTCTCCCCTCTCCCCCTCCCCTCGTGTCCCCTCCCTATCCATTTTCCCTTCCTCTCCTCCCTTCCCCCTCCCCCTCTCCTTTCTTCCCCTCTCCTCTGTTTCCTTGGTGTTCCATCCTATCCCTTCTCTCCCCTCTCCCCCCTCTCCTGTTCCCTCCCTATCCCTTTTTCCCTTCCTCCCCTCCCTTCCCCCTCTCCTCTGTTCTTTTGCTGTTCCATCCGTCCTTTCCCCCTCCCCTCGTGTCCTCCCCCTATTCCTTTTTCCCTTTCTCCCCTCCCTTCCCCCTCCCCCTTCTATCCCTTCCACCCCCTCCCTTTGTAGAAAACATCTAGAATAGTCTAAAAAATTACAGGAAACAATCTTTTTTGTTACCTATCAATATTCAATCACTAAATTTATAAAGACTGGTGTTTAAAGGGGCATTTTTTTGGAAAATAAAAACATTACCAAAAGAGTGCACAAGATATCTTTAGAGGTAAAATAATTTTTTTTTTAATTTTAAGGTTCAACAGATAAAAATAATTCCACAATCACTACACTTTGGTATTATTAGAATGTCAGCTTAATTTATTATGTTTTCTATTTATCATTTTTTATATACTGTCCTTTTCACAGATTAGCCCAAAGTGCTTACAAGTATACTCATTATAATTCACATAATTCAACCCTTACTAGTGCTTTGTATACAGGCTTTATGTGCTGTGAAAAGATAATTATTAACACATTGCAATGTCTGCATTATGCTTTAGAATACCAATGGTTCCGTGTAACTTCTGTGTCATGCATTGTTTGTATGGGTGAGCAATGGGCCCTTAGTTGCCTCAGGTATTCTATCTTGTGATCAATCTCGGCTGCGTTCATACGACTTCATAAGCTGGAATCACAAGCGTGAATCATGATTCAAAACACAACCATAAAATCATTAAGAAAATCATAAAAAACATAAAAATGGTTACTTCAGAATCAGTGTTTCTGTTTCTGTTTGTGGTAACTCCCGGAGGAACTCGGCAGGACAGCATTTTGCTGGTAAACGCCAAGCTGGTATATGACCAATTACCTATGAAACATTTTACGTCTAGGTTAATCGGTCATAGTGGCTGACGTTATAGACGACAGATATCACTCTCGGGCGTGGAGACAATGGCAGAGTTGGGATTTGAACTCACAACCTTGCGATTATGAGTCCAATGCTCTAACCACTGGACCACGCAGACCACTGGATCTACCCTCTAACACTATTTCTCCTTCACTTCAAGCCTAGCCAGTGCGCGTCTAAGTGCGCAGATTGACCGTGAAATTACAGGTCAACCTCAGATACACAACGTTGATTTTGAATACATACGTGTATGGCTACTGGATGAAGCGAAGGCGAAATGAGCAGTATGTCATGAACGTAGAAGTTGGCTGATCAAAAATGACATAGAATCATAATTCAAAATAAATTAGTTGTGTTTATACCACCATTTTCAAACGTGATTCTGCAGAAACATCTTTCCATATTCCCCCATTTCTGTGCTTCATGTTAGTGATTTGAAACACATTTACATTTACTCTTGACTATTAAAACGCAACCTTGATCCTTCAGAAACATATTTCTAAACGTGTTTCAATCCATGATTCTAGGGTTAATAAAGTGTCGCTTGAACGCACCCGTAGCTTCGTAGCATGATTCATTGGGGTATATGAATCGCTGTCTGCTCCCATCATTCATGCATCTAAATTTAGGCTTACAAGAATTCTCCTGAGAGCTCTACATGCCAAGCAATTAGACTCGTCTAAATCCCTTTTGTATTACTTGGAAAGCGGAGTAGATCCGGATTAAAACTATGCAATTCAATCATGGTCTAAATACATTGTGAATGTCTTGAATGATTTTCATACATGAAAGTCATGAAAGTCCATGAAACGAGTAGACTGCATCAGTCAGTCCCCCGTAAAGGACAAGTCCACCCCAACTAAAGCTGATTTGAATAGAAAGAGAATAATCAAACAAGCATAACAATGGAAATTTCATCAAAATCGGATGTAAAATAAGATAGTTATTACAGTTTAAACTTTCGCTCAATTTCTTAAAACAGGTATTATACACATCCTTTTTCGGTATGCAAATGCGCAGACAGATGACATCACCCACTCACTATATCTTTTGTATTTTGTTACATGAAATATTTTGATTTTCTCGTCATTGTCACGTGGAATCCCATTATTCTAACATTTTGAGGCCGTCACATGAAATGCCAAAAATTCATTATTTTTGCACCATTTTGAGTCAGATTTTTTGATGAACATCCGTCTTATGTATTGCATGTGTAAAGTTTGTGTTTGTTGCGTATCTTCTTACCAAAGTTTTGATACATTTTGTTTTCTATTGTTTTAGTGCCACTCAATTTGCTTTACAGGCCCACCAAAAATATGAAATTGATGATTTTGGTGGACCGATCGGGCCACCAAGAAAAAAGTTAATGTGAAGCCTTGGTGAAAAGGGTGTGAAAATTGTCAGAATCTGTAAAAATTTGCTGCCATCTCACTTTTGGAAGTGGACTTGTTGTTGCACCAAGAAAAAGGGGAAAAGAAGCATGTGTTTCAATAATGAAAGCTGTAATGAGTTGCACATGTGCTTTGCTCATGCTGTCAGGAATCCCACCATGACAGCTTGTTATGAAACATAACACCCCCGTCCAAGACATGTTGTGATCCATGTCTGTGAATGTAGACAGCTGCTCCTGTGCAAGTGATAGGGTGCATTCCACTATTTATAGGGGTGGGAGGGGTCAGTAGGAGGGGCAGGTGATGCTTGATATTGGGACTTCTGAGCATCTGTGTGTTTTTGCCTCATTACAATACAAATCACACCTAAAATTCTTCAAATGGAACGTTTTCAGAGACCATCATCTCGAAAGTCTCCCCTAGAACCTGCCTTCAAAAACCTTTAGAATATTGCTTTTTAACATATAGCTGAATGATGAATTGCTTAGGCCTATACCTACCAGCATAATATTTTGTTGCACAACAAAGATGTTCTTGAAACAACATAGCCCCCAAAATCAGCAATTGCCAAAAAGTGGAAAAAGAAATAGCCCCTGAAATATTAAAATTATCTCCTTACCTGGAAGACACATGGGCAAAGACGTGTCCTTTTTTTTGCATTCGAGGTTTTTCATTACCATACCGCAAAAGACCCTTTTCAACCGAGACCATTTTTAACAAATATAGAGCTTATAGGCCTTTTATTTATCAATCTATTTTTAGGAGAACTGGAAAATATTGCTTACAATGTTTTGGGTTTTTTTTCCAGAACAAATCAATTTCAAAATTCATTAGGTCTCTGTATTTATGTCTTTGTATCTTTATTAATAGATTTGCAGAGTCTATGTCATTGAGACTACAATGTTCTTAGTCCGGAAGAGTCTGTATCTTCTAGACTACTTCATTTTAGTCCGCAAGCATAGACTCAAATTAAACCTTCTGGAGTAAAGACTAGACTCTCAACTTTCCGTCTACGTTACCTATAGCATGTAGTGAATCTATTGCCCGTTGCAGAAAGAGTTGCAATCAAATGCAACTTGATTTTCAACCAATCAACAGCACGCATTTTGGACTTGCGATTGATTTTTTGACTTGCGTTTAAACGCACCTCTTTCTGCAACGGACCCCTAGTCTCATTATCCAGACTCTATATTGTGCACGATGCAAATTGCGAAACCATATATCAGATATATGGTCTTTGCCCGCAGACTAACTATCTTCTTAGTCTGTATTGGTTATCCATTGACATTAATGTATTACATCCTGAAACCTGATATAGACTCGTGACATGGATACACACATACAACGCTCATCAACCTAGAACCACATTCTAATCACACCCCTTTCACATGAGTGATGCAGGAGTCATTAGGGGTTAAGGGGTTTAAAGGTAAAAGAAAATAGTTGTAGCAAATAATTATTTCAAGAGAAAGTCTTTTAGATCAATGTTAATTGTCACCATAGCATATATCTAGATCTGGTACATTAATGTAAAGTAAGTTTGTTTGTGAAGTCATGAATATCTTAGCTCAAAATCGCCAATTCTGATTATCACTAACACAGAAAAGCATATGTGGGACAATGTATTAATATTGCTTCCAAACATGCCTGATATTTTGATGGAATTCCGTGCTTATTTTGCTTGTTTCTCAGCAACTTCTCATTTTCTTCCAGAGCTATTTGGCACATATTATTCATTTATACACACAAACAGGGAGCAATCAAATTTTCCTATAAATACAAGAGAAATGTTGAGTCGGTGACAAAATTGGTATTAATTGGTATGTACTGTGTTGTGAAATTGAGCGAAACTTTACATTTGACATCTGATTTTAATGAAATTTTCACTGTCAGTCTCATTTGCCTTTTCTCTATCAATTCAAAATTCAAATGAACTTTTTGTTGTGGTGGACTTCTCCCATAATTAGGGAGGTTTAGATCATGCTGATGCGAACACACGGCAGCTGACATTCATTCATGTATCACAGTAAAGTTCATCTAAATAAGCTCCCTGTCATGTTCATTAATTACCTCCTCCATTCCTGCATGGGATGTGCCAATAAGACATTAATTAGGAACAAGGCCAAGCCTAAGCTTTAATGTTATTTTTGTTGTCTGCTGTCTGGTAAGGGTACATGGAGTTACTACATCCCTTCAAAACATACTTTTTTTAGCTGGTTATTTTTCTAGAAAAAAAAAAAAGAAATTATTTAGATTTAATCTATAATTTTTGCCAATTTCACATCAATAAAATTCATCTGAACAGGGAAAGCTGAGTGGACTATTGTTTCCTGAAAGAAATTTATAAATTTAGGCAAATTTGACTCATGTTTACCTGCAATGTGGAAAGGGTAGAATATTGCAAGTGAAATAGAGCGAGTGTAATAGCATGATGTGATGTGGAATAGTACAAGGGGAATAGCACAAGTGATGTGGAATAGTACAAGGGGAATAGCATCAGGGATGTGGTTTAGTACAAGGGGAATAGCATCAGGGATGTGGAATAGTACAAGGGGATAGCACCAGGGATGTGGACTAGTGCAAGGGGAATAGCATCAGGGATGTGGAATAGTACAAGGGGAATAGCATCAGGGATGTGGAATAGTACAAGGGGAATAGCATCAGGGATGTGGACTAGTGCAAGGGGAATAGCATCAGGGATGTGGAATAGTGCAAGGGGAATAGCATCAGGGATGTGGACTAGTGCAAGGGGAATAGCATCAGTGATGTGGAATAGTACAAGGGGAATAGCATCAGGGATGTGGAATAGTACAAGGGGAATAGCATCAGGGATGTGGAATAGTACAAGGGAATAGCACCAGGGATGTGGAATAGTACAAGGGGAATAGCATCAGGGATGTGGACTAGTGCAAGGGGAATAGCATCAGTGAAGTGGAATAGTACAAGGGGAATAGCATCAGGGATGTGGAATAGTACAAGGGGAATAGCATCAGGGATGTGGAATAGTACAAGGGGAATAGCATCAGGGATGTGGAATAGTACAAGGGGAATAGCATCGGGGATGTGGAATAGTACAAGGGGAATAGCATCAGGGATGTGGAATAGTACAAGGGGAATAGCATCAGGGATGTGGAATAGTACAAGGGGAATAGCATCAGGGATGTGGAATAGTGCAAGGGGAATAGCATCAGTGATGTGGAATAGTACAAGGGGAATAGCATCAGTGATGTGGAATAGTACAAGGGGAATAGCATCAGTGATGTGGAATAGTACAAGGGGAATAGCATCAGTGATGTGGAATAGTACAAGGGGAATAGCATCAGTGATGTGGAATAGTACAAGGGGAATAGCATCAGTGATATGGAATAGTACAAGGGGAATAGCATCAGTGATGTGGAATAGTACAAGGGGAATAGCATCAGGGATGTGGAATAGTACAAGGGGAATAGCATCAGGGATGTGGAATAGTACAAGGGGAACAGCATCAGGGATGTGGAATAGTACAAGGGGAATAGCATCAGGGATGTGGAATAGTACAAGGGGAATAGCATCAGAGATGTGGAATAGTACAAGGGGAATAGCATCAGGGATGTGGAATAGTACAAGGGGAATAGCATCATGGATGTGGAATAGTACAAGGGGAATAGCATCAGGGATGTAGAATAGTACAAGGGGAATAGCATCAGGGATGTGGAATAGTACAAGGGGAATAGCATCAGGGATGTGGAATAGCATCATGGATGTGGAATAGTACAAGGGGAATAGCATCAGGGATGTGGAATAGTACAAGGGGAATAGCATCATGGATGTGGAATAGTACAAGGGGAATAGCATCAGGGATGTGGAATAGTACAAGGGGAATAGCATCAGGGATGTGGAATAGTACAAGGGGAATAGCATCATGGATGTGGAATAGTACAAGGGGAATAGCATCAGGGATGTGGAATAGTACAAGGGGAATAGCATCAGGATATGGAATAGTACAAGGGGAATAGCATCAGGGATGTGGAATAGTACAAGGGGAATAGCATCAGGGATGTGGAATAGTACAAGGGAAATAGCATCAGGGATGTGGAATAGTACAAGGGGAATAGCATCAGGGATGTGGACTAGTGCAAGGGGAATAGCATCAGTGAAGTGGAATAGTACAAGGGGAATAGCATCAGGGATGTGGAATAGTACAAGGGGAATAGCATCAGGGATGTGGAATAGTACAAGGGGAATAGCATCGGGGATGTGGAATAGTACAAGGGGAATAGCATCGGGGATGTGGAATAGTACAAGGGGAATAGCATCAGGGATGTGGAATAGTACAAGGGGAATAGCATCAGGGATGTGGAATAGTACAAGGGGAATAGCATCAGGGATGTGGAATAGTGCAAGGGGAATAGCATCAGTGATGTGGAATAGTGCAAGGGGAATAGCATCAGTGATGTGGAATAGTACAAGGGGAATAGCATCAGTGATGTGGAATAGTACAAGGGGAATAGCATCAGTGATGTGGAATAGTACAAGGGGAATAGCATCAGTGATGTGGAATAGTACAAGGGGAATAGCATCAGTGATATGGAATAGTACAAGGGGAATAGCATCAGGGATGTGGAATAGTACAAGGGGAATAGCATCATGGATGTGGAATAGTACAAGGGGAATAGCATCAGGGATGTGGAATAGTACAAGGGGAATAGCATCAGTGATGTGGAATAGTACAAGGGGAATAGCATCAGGGATGTGGAATAGTACAAGGGGAATAGCATCAGGGATGTGGAATAGTACAAGGGGAATAGCATCAGGGATGTGGAATAGTACAAGGGGAATAGCATCAGGGATGTGGAATAGTACAAGGAGAATAGCATCAGGGATGTGGAATAGTACAAGGGGAATAGCATCAGGGACATGGAATAGTACAAGGGGAATAGCATCAGGGACATGGAATAGTGTAAGGTGGAAAGCACCAATGATGTGAAATAGTAGTTCTTCACATGGAAATAATACATTGTGGCATGCAATATCATATCCGTCTCTGTTTTTAATATGCCTTTTAGCTGTTCATTACATGTTCAGTTTTAGTTACATGTACTTCCGCAGGTAAGTTGCCTCTCACTGGGCTACTTCCGTCTGGTTTTGAATAATGAAGGGTCCTACCGTCCTAGACTATATAAGCCAAGATAAAGATGGTGGGAGGCTATGCCAAATATTTTTCATTTGACCGGAGAAGAATTAGGTCATAACTCTTGTACCCAGCATGACTATCGGTTAACTACTCAAGCATAGACTGTACACTGTTGGATAAATAATATTATTGTTTACTTCATGTTTCCCTAGAAAGAGTAGATTGTCATTGAAAAGAGTTTCCACATTTTGATGTTTGGTTCGATAGTTTCTGATGCAGAGTCATAAAAAATCAAGCTGAGTTTGTTTGTAGTTATTAAAGGCATGGATACATGGAGTGAAATTTACAGAGCAAAATGCTGAAAATTTCATCAAAATCGGATAACAAATAACAAAGTTATTGAATGTCAAAGAATTACATTTTTCTGGTGAAATAGTTCTAGGTATGACTTTATATGAATATTCATTAGGTGGGCTGATGATATTATATCCCCACTTGTTCTTTCGTATGTTATTATATGAAATCAGGGTTTTTTCAAAATTTGTCTACCAAGAACTAAATAATTGGATTGACAATTGCTTAAGTGCATTTATTGCCGCAACTTATTTCATCATAACAGAGACACATTAACATATGTATGAAAAAATAGACAGTGGGCATGTGACATCATTTTGCTTTGTGAATTTACTTCCATTTATCCAAATATAAATATTTGCAGCCTGGACCATCCCTTTAAATCCCCTTTTCTATTGCTTCATAGGAAGAGCTTTACCATCTCTGAAGAGGTCAGGGGGTAGAAGTTTTTGTTGGAGTATATAGGCCTATATGTATCCATGGTAGGAGGCCAGGAAGTCATGCAGGAAAATAACATGTTGTTAGGAACCAGGCTTTACGTTCAGACAGTTTTCAAAGTGGAGAGGAAGACCCTCATGCATCCCTCAGGGATATGAGGAAGTCTGAACAGTATGCCCTCCTGTTAGTTGGAGCTTTTAGGAGACAAAATTTGGTGGAGGGAGCTATCTTTGGTGTAGAATTGATCGGGTGCAGCCGTTCTACATGGCTTGGAATCCCTCACACCCTCTCTTCTTACCTCGACTGGTATAATTCAAGAGAAGAGGCAATATTTGGTGGAGAATCGCTGCCCATGTGCACCTGCATGGGGCCCGTTTCATAAAGAGTTGTAACTGTGGTCACATTGCTATTATGGCAACTAACATGGAAACTCTTGATTTTGATTGGCTGCTGGGCCCTGTTACCATTGTAGTTGCCAAAATGGCAAATTTATGACAGTCCTTTAGAAACGGGCCCCAGATCTGTGTGGCTTGGATGCATTCTTCTCACTCTCCTTTCAAGGTTCGGGATTAGGAGTCAAAATTTGGTGGCTGGAGCTACCTTTGGTGGAGAATCGATTGGGTGCCGTTCTTTTGCATCGAATGGAACACTCTCCCCTCTTACATCCAAATTTGAGAATTTAGGAGACAAAATTGGTGGAGGGAGCCACTTTTGGTGGGAGAATTGATGGGTCACAGCTGTAATGTGTTGCTTGATAGCATCCCCCCCCCCTGTCCTTTCAAATGAAGAATAAGGATACAAAATTTAGAGGAGGGAGCTACTTTTGGTGTAGAATTGATGAGGCGCAGCTGTTCTGCATGTCTGGGAATCACTCTCCAGCCTGCAGGGTCAGATCGGGGTGGACTGGTCAGTCGTATGAATATACTAGAGACTGATGTTTATCCTCATTTATGTTGACAAATTGAGGGAAATGATCCATTTCCTGATGCGCTAAGGGAATGACACCTCGTTGACTGGTCATTAAAACATTGATGACTTCATCATCACCAGAAGGTTATATGGTTATCCACAGTGGTATGATTTTTTAAAGGGCAAGTTCACCCTAATTTGCTTTGCAAATCGTTCACTCGAGGAAAGTGGTCTGGATATGTAGCCTACAGTCCCCGTCAGTGACTTGTGTATTTGGGCTAGTCTTGTGTGAAGACTCACTTATTGAAAGTTTCAATTTGGGTCTGTGTCTGCAGACTAAGGGGGTGTTGCAAGAAAATATTTGCAATCAATCGCAAAAATTCTGTTGCAATTTTACAGTTGATTGATCACTTTAGACTTAAGCTAATCAGATTACACTCCTTGTTTCATGGAGCAGATTAGCAATCAATCACAAATGACCAATTAATTGCACAGCATATTCTTGATTTCAAGAACGAAAATAGATTTGCAATTGATCGCAAGTTTCTTGCAACGCCCCATAAGTTATAGGATTTTAAAAAACCTGAAACCAGCTTGAAACGTAGCCTATATAATAGTCCCGGCCTCACTTGTAAATGTTTTTTGACCCACTTCTGTGTATCACGTTTCAAGTGTGATGACAGTCGGATGGAATATGAGACGTGAACGTGGGCTGTGATACCAGGAGAAAGTACTTCATGGATACAAAGATGCGTTCATACTTGAAATAATCTTGGTTTCGAAGAAGTGAATTATCATTCATTTTAAGTAAAGAAGATTTTTGCAGATACAAGGGAACGGGATGAAAGTTACTATGGAATATGAGACAAGAATGTGGGTTGAGATACTTCATGGATACAAAGAGGTATTCGCACTTGCAAAATAATCTCTGGTTTTCAAAGGATTAAATTATCAACAAACAAGATATTTGATATTTCACCAAAGTAACGAGAGAATATGCACTGTCAGATCTGTGATGTTCTACAACCTTATGTTCAGCAAATGATTATGTCAATAAAATAAATGTTGAATAAGAGGTTTTTTAAAAAATCAGATTTTTAAGGATGTGCTATTAAGTGTTATTAATCTCAAATTACTAAGAGACCAGATCATCTCAGAAAATATTTTGGGGCAACAGTTCCTCATTTCATTTCAATTATTGTTTCACCTTAAAAAAATACAACGAAGTGTGAAATTAATTTGATTCTATAAAACGTCTTAATCCTCAAGCAGATCATGACCCCACTAAACAAACATCGTTGAGTATGACAACTTTTAACGGGGAAAGTGATAATTCTTACACATAAAAAATGTAATTTTTTCAGAAATAGCTAAAACCATACAACAACAAAAACAAGTAATAACTGCAGCAGGGCCCCATCTTACAAGTGAAACAATTTTACTTCTTTGATCTTGCACATTCAATACAAAATGCGATTTACTAAAAAAAAAAAAAAAATTGCGTCACATTGGATCACATAGTGTGCACTGGGCAATGTAGCCCTGTCCTCTTTGGAAACGTCCCATTTCAACTACTAACAGTTTAACAATATATATTTTTCTTTCTGTCCTTCTATTAAAGGTATACATTCCCGGGATTAGAGAGGGCGCTATTGGACAGTTTTGTTGCGTGCTGTACTCGCCGCCATCTACATTACATAGATCGTGGATGTAACTTGCTAGCAGCTGTCGATCATCAGCCAGTCGCGCAGCACTTGCACACATTCACAGTACACATACGTTATGCTGCTTTTGGCCACTTCTGCGCTGACCCGAACGTCTGCTGACGTCGCTTTTAGGGAGGAGGCGGATCCAACCTGCCAGTGTCTTCAAACAGCGACCAAAGCACACACGAACATGGAATCGTCAAAGTTTGGGCATTCAGAACATGGCATCCGTGAAAGCGTCGTATAACAGTGTCACAGAGCAGCTGGCTGGCGTGCAGCGCGTACGTATGTCCAACTGCAACCTCTTGAATCCTCGGAATGTCTACCTTTGTCCTATTTATGAAAATTATATTGTTATGTAGCTATCTTTGAACAGGGAATTCCGAACTCTCACTTCCCCGCTTTGAAAGAAGAGACAGTTTGTGTTACAAAATTAGACAAGCTCTTAAAGATTTTTACCTTTTTAATGATCTATTATCTCTAAATATCATCGAGATATTTTGATAGTTCACAATGATTGTATTATTTCCATTTGCTGCAAGTACAACTTGATCTTTAACCAAACATATTTTGTTTTTTCTGTCTGCTGCCCTCTACAGACCGTTACCTCTGAAATGTGCATTGTGTGCAATCGACGTGTGTACCCCATGGAAAAGATCACAGCCGACAATGTTATCTACCATAAGACCTGTTTCAGATGTGCAGAGTGTAAGGCGTGCCTCAGGTAGGTGTTTGGTGTTTATAGTCAATTTCATATGTAAGGTGTTAAAGGCTACCATGCTCAGTCAATGTACTACTCAGTTAGGGTGTTGATTTTTAATTTATATAGGTGCTATCCACTGCTATTCTAAGTGTACTTAATATCATATTACACCCTGGCTGTAGCTGAGCCAGCTTTCCAAATGTACCACTCATAGAAGTTTTAGGTGTATATTATAAATTTCTTGTGTAAGGTGCTAACAGGCAAGAATAGGAGCGACTGGTCTTTTTATGGAGATTGGCTTATTCAGGCACAAGAGTCTCCAAATATACAATATGGCTATTAACTTCACCATGTGCCAGTTCATATGAAGTTTATTTATTATTACCAAAAAAAAATTAGGAAAGTATATGAAAATTGGAGTCTGCCAGCACAGTTTTCCTCCAAAGAATGAAAGACGACAGGTTTCAATAGGATTGGTCATACGAAAATAAAATTTAACGCCTTATGTTCAGTTCACGGACCTTTACACATCTGCAAAGGTATAACACTTTTCTCCTGACCCGACGTTAAAGAAAGAAAAACCCTCCCCATGTGATGAACATGCTAGCTACAAAGAAAATTCTTAGATGAGGTTATACCTACCAGGACCCCATCTTACAAAGAGTTGCGATTGATATGATCAATCGCAACTATGGACGGCGTGCAACGTCAGCATCTAAAACGCAATTTGTTCAAATATTTTCTAGACATGATGTATATTCATACATTCATCATTCTCTTGAAGATTCAGCGTGATTCTCTTTGTTTACTAAGGGGGATTGTGCAAATTTCATGTAGAAAGAACTATGGTATGGATGGATTTCCATACATTTGAGATTGATTGGATCAACCGTGACTCTTTGTAAGACGGGGCCATGATCCTATACTCAATTTGATTGGTGTAAGAGGGTCAAATGAGATTACCCAGCCAGCTGTACTGATAAGTGACCCCCATGTGTGGTAATCATTGGGGAGCGTGAAGCATGTTTCACGCTCCAACGAAGCTCACCGGGTTTGACGCATAGGCTGGCATATCACCCTCACACGTGGACTAAATTTGGAACAGTCATGTGTGAAAGAGTAATAATGTGTTACTTACCCACTCCAAATTGGCAATAAAATGAAAATAATAAATCACTATTTAAAAATGCAAATTGGCAACGTTCCATTGCAGTGTTACATTATTCATTCATTTTTGGCTCGGGTTATCCATATTTTATTTTTTCGAAGTATGAAAATGAAGAGAAAGTTAATGATTGTTGCCAATTTGATGAACAAAAGAAGATTAGCTTGACCTGCTGAAAACTGGGTTAAATAATGGTAGTAGAAGATCTGAGAGTGGTGGGTTTACCAAAAATTCAGTTTCGAACAAATTAGAGAAAAGAAGATGGAATGTTCTGAGAGAAAGAGAATAAAGGGCTACAAAAGAATTGTAGAACAAGACTCAAAAGGGGGATTTTATTAATTGGATAATAATGAAAGTTTCTCATAAATATAATTCAGAAGGATGATTTTCCTTGTTTACATATTTAATGAACATAATGAATTAGTTACATTTTACTGGACTTGTTTTTCATATTCGATAATAGAGTAAAATCAAACTCAGTTAATGGGGGGGGGGGGGATTGGTGCTTCTTTAATTGTGTTCAGAAGCCTAGGTTTACCAAATATTACAAATAAACATAAACAAAAATAGAAATAAATATATCAAAATTGATTCACATTGAACAGAATATATGAAATTAATGTCACTATCTGTCATTAATTGCATTTGATATTTAATGTATTTTTTCTTGTTTTTCCATTCCCCATCCAACCCCCTCCCTTTTCTTCATTTCTCCTTCTCTACATATTCCTTACCACTTAATATCTACCAACCTTTATCTTCCATCCTCTTTTCTTCTGTTTGCCTCTTTGCTCCATCTATCTATCCATCCTTCTTTATTCTACCTGATCCTTTTCTATCTTTGTGAGTTATTCCTCTTCACCTAATTTTTATTTTTTTAACTTTTTCTCTTCTGATAACACCTTTTCTACATCCTGTCTCTCTTTCTCTCCCTCTCTGTTTTTGTCCATTGCTCTTCATTTCTGTTCTACCCTTTCTTCCTTTCTTTATCAATGTCATTATCTGTCTTCATATTTTTCTTTTGTCTATCTTCTTTGCCTGTGTTTTTCTTATGGCCTTTCATGTTTGGTTTTTCCCATGTACTTCTTTCTTCTCCATGTTTCCTTTTGATCTTCATCTTTTCCATCTTCTCTTGCTCTTTCTCTCTTCATCTGTTGCCTCTATCACTCCCTATTTCCATTAATTTCAATGTTTAATCCTCTCTGTCTCTCTCACTCATCATATTTGTTCTTTACTTTTCTGATTTTATATTTCTTGTGTCTCATCTGTACCTATTGCTGCTTTCCCATCTCTTCTCTCAATATCCTCTGCCTCTCTCTCTCTCTCTCCCCCTCATTCCTTTGCTGATTCTCCTGTTTCCCTTTCCAATCAAATTTCTTCATATTTCTTCTGTCTTACTGTCTCCTACTCCTACCCCCCCCCCCCCTCCCACCACTTCCCTCCTTCCACCATTTGTGCTCCGACACATTCTATCACCTTTCTACCATACTTCCCCATCCACACCCTATCTTTCCCATTTGGCCTCTAACCTCCCTACAATGTTTCTTATCCTACTACTCCCCCATCGCTTATTCCCTCCCAACTCCTTACGCCCTCCTCCCGCCTTGCCTCTCCTACCATCCCCTACATTCGATCCCCTCCTACCCCCTTCTACCAACTTCTCCCTCCTCCCCCCCCCCCTCTTTCATCTTACTTCTACCACCAACTCGTCTTATACCTTTCTCCTACCACCTTAACCCCCACTACCAACCCGCTCCTACCACCTCCCCCCTTTCATCTTACCTCTACCACCGACCCTTCCCACACCTTTCTCCTACCACCTTAACCCCCCACCACCAACCCCTCCTACCACTACCCCACCCATAAACCCTCTCCTACCTCCAACCCTCTACTACCACCAACACCCTTGTATCCATCTTCTACCACCACCCCCCCCCCTGCCATCAACCCCATTCTACCATCATCCCCTCCTACCACTTTACCCCTCCTACCAACATTCCCCCTCCTACCACATTCCCCCTACCACCCACATTTCCCGCACTACCACTTTACCCCCACTACCACTTTACCCCCACTACCACTTTACCCCCACTACCACTTTACCCCCTCCTACCACTTTACCCCCTCCTACCACTTTACCCCCACTACCACTTTACCCCCACTACCACTTTACCCCACCCATAAAACCCTCTACTACGACCTTTGTCTCTCCTACCACCAACCCCCTTGTATCCATCTTACTTCTACCACCGACCCTCCTACCAACTCCCCCCCCCACCCCCTCACCATCACTCCTCCCACCTTACCTCTTCCCCTTTCAGTCTTGGGAAATATGCCGCCCTCAACGGCAATGTGTTCTGCAAGCCCCACTTCAAGCAGATGTTCAAGCTAAAAGGGAACTACAACTTCTCAAACCAGGCAACATCTCCCCGTCAAGCAACCAACGGCGTATCTACAGGTATACGTCATTCTAACACCAATCTCACCTCACGCAAATATTAGAAAATGCCGTTTCCTAACCCTGGAAATGTCTTTATGCATATAACACCGCATCGAGACGAGATCGGTTTACTGAACCATCCAAATTTATGCGGGAATTTTTATTCGTTGATCTGGCTAGCAATACCTAGCGAGTCTTTAATGCATTTGTGATGAAAGAAAACTGATGAACATGTTTTTGCTTTCATAAGATGCTTCTATGCCCGAATCTATCTCGTTTTAATGAGAAAAACCTTATCATAACAAAAATTTGAGTGGTCAGTAAACCAATCTTTTTTTAAACTTTGAAGCAGAACTTTACTAGTTCATCACTTCCAGTTATTAGGCCAGTCTCCTGTCAAGGCTTCTATAATAAAACTTCAATTTCTAAGAATCAAGCTCAGGAACTAGTTTGCGGCTATATTGACATTAAAGTAGTCCAAAAATATTTAATAATATCCATCTTCATCTTATGTTACCATCCCAGTTTCTGATCATTGTCAATCTTAAAAATTTTGAGGACATTTTTGATGAAATGTACAGCAGTTCAATTGCTTTACAATGTCGGTGCAAGAAAACTGGTAGTGATGTGCTAGGCCTTGTTTTTTTATGTACTTACGGCCTTTTAACTATTACACTCCCACTTGCTGTCTGCATGCAAAGTAACTATCACCAATCAATTACCGCCCACCAATTACATTATTAATCGCAAAATAGATTATATAATAAGTGAAAGTAAAAGAAATTGGTATATTTATCTTTTAATCTTTAAGGAATTCATTTCGGGTCTGAATCATGTGGACTATATTACCACTCACAAAGTATATCAATCGCAAAATAGATTATATAATAAGTGAAAGTAAAATAAATTGGTATATGTCTCCTTGAATCTTTAAGGAATTTATTTTGGGTCTTTAGAGTCGTTGATTCATATTACCACTCACAGGGTATACACATACATGGGATAGAGACAAGGATTTTGTTTGATTTTTTCAAATTTTTAGTCTATGCATGAAAACGTATTCAATTCCACTCTTGGGAGAGGAGGCTTGGAGTGTGTTTTATTCATTTGAAGAAAAATAGAGACAAATCAGATGATATTTTAGTTTGTAAATACTGACATCCAATTGAATTAGGTATAACAAAGGGTCCGTAACACAAAGGCAAGCAATTAATCGTATGCTTGATTTTCACGATTGATTGTACATTGTAGTCAATGGAATCAATTGTGAAAACATGTTCTACGATGAATGCTAAGCTTTGTGTCACGGGTCTCTGGTGCCTTAATAAAAATTCAATGCATTTCTTGCCTTTTGTGCCATAATACTGATGCAAGAAAATTTTCCTAAAACAGAAAACACAACATAGACATTTTAATTATTTATGTCCTATGGGAGAAGCATGTTGTGTGCTTCATTAAAAAGAAAAGTTTTCCTAAATAGGGTACTCGTCTAATCCCTTTATTTAACTTTCGACTGTAGTCCACTTTAAGATATTTTTTAGAATTTTTCTTAAGAACTTTACCTTATTTTGATATTTGTGTGATAGTTATACCCTCTCTGGGCAACTTGCCTAATTGATAGAGTGCCCTCTTTAGTTTAATCACGGCATGTCTAAAGCTTTTGACCATTGTTTTCTCCATCCCTGTTTCTCATTCGGTGGTGGCAAACTAAATCCAAAGAGATAAAAATATAAATTCTTTGCGTTTTCATTTATTTTTAGATTTTGCTTTGTTAAATAAATCAGCCATTTCCACAACAATTGAATATATTTCAAGGTGCTTGCATAGCTCAAACAAATAATATGGCACGCAGTAGTTTAGCTCTACATTACTTATCAACTGCTAAATTGCATTAATAATATATTCCGTATTTATACTGTATTGTCTCAAACATATCAAGCACGTAAATGTAGCTGTTATTGTCGCATGCATTTAAATCATTTCATGACGCAGATCACTCATTTATATTATACACTCATTATTTAATCCTCGCCATTTTGTATGATTTGTTTTTATTCCCCTTTTTATTATGTAAAAGATATTGGGAATTGTATTTGTTACTGTGTACCCACTTGCGGTGTATTATTGTTATAAATCTAGAAATGAACGGTCTAATGGTCATAGAATTCCTATATCCTTTGATTCTTCAATAAGACCATTCCAAGTACCTTTAATGCCGTTTTGCTTCCCAAATTGAGCTATGGTTTTGGAAATGTGGTTTTGCATGTGGTTCCTTGTTCATGGGAGAGCGAGAGAGACGCTTTGTTCATTATTGTATGAGTGTGCTTTAAGTCCTACTGCATCCCACGTTTTGGTGTGCGTGTTGATTACATGGCTTTGCATGCGGCTTCTCCTGCTGAGGATAGTATGTTCCAGATTTTGCCTTTTATGGAGTTGTACCCTTCTGTCACTCAATAATAAGGATGGCTTGTATTATTGACATGGTGTGGTGGTAGAAGGGAATATGTGCTGCATTGTGTGATTTTCTACAATGAAACATGAATGGTGTTCAAGTCTGAGTTTAGATCTTTTACAAGTATCTCAACTCACTGCTTGCATAAGGACATGTACTTATTGTCGGAAATAGGATATTTTTGTAATTGTAAACAGTTTTCATTTATTTATCATTTACTTTAATACTACTAGCACTTCAAAAACACACATACAGATGATTCCATTTTTAAAACACAGTGACTAGTCTTCTCCTGAGGATTTCCTTTATTGTCTTCTATTTGTTTCAAACCCCCCACTGAGACACTGCAAGATTTTCACCCACAAACATGATTGGTGAAAGAATGGTTGGAATCTTGCAGGGGTTGAGGTGGTAAAGCTCGCACCCTCTCTCTCTAAACTCTAAACTTTTAAGGGGACCATACATGTACTTTTTGGGCAGAATTTATTTGTGCCATAGTTGCAATTACCACATTTTCTTACTTTAACAGAATTCTGTTTTTTATAATTTGTTATATTTTCCCCCAGAACACTAACAAAAAACACTTCATGATGATATCTGTTTCACAATACATTTCACTGATATACAATGCCTGACAATTTCTAATGCCATACATTTTTTTTAGTTTTCATCACAGTTTTTGTTTTATATCAAAACATTGATTTTATAAATGTTCCATTATTGACACATTATGAATCCAATGGTGAATATCTGGGTGGTATATTCACATTTTTTTTCAGCTGATTTAAATCATATTCTATTATAACATTCCACGAACCAGCAACACTGAATCATTTTTTCACTAATGAGGCTTACCATCAATCACATAACCTTTGAATCTTGATAATAAGTGTATTTGAACACACATTTTTTATATGGACACTCTTTGATTTTTATCAGCTTAATTCTATTCTTTAATTGAGCATATTTTTGCAATGCTATCTCCAGTCATATTTTACTATTTTTCGCATGGAACACTTGCTAATTTGAGAGTGCAGGCATGGGAATTAGTTTAGTCACAACTTTCTTTTCATGATTTCATTTGATTACATTATGTAAATTGAGTAACAATTTTTTTTCATCGATTGTTAAGTCAAGGCCTTTTTAAGATGTTATTGTCTTCTTATCTCCTGTTGATTTTTTTGTAAAATCGAAAATGATTAATTGACATGAATTTACGTTTTTCATTTTCAATACATTTTTTTAAAGCAGTTACTTATAAAATTATTGCATGGTTTAAATTGGATAAATTGAATATAAAACAAAATATAATTTCCTTTAAAATTGTAAAAAATATTGTGTTGCAAAGTCAGAATTGAGTTGATTTAGTTCATTCAAAAATGTCATCTTTACTTTTTAAAACATTTTACCATTATGGGTATTGAAACAGTCATAAAACTTTAACGCTGGGTTATTTCAATTTGTGTTTAAAAATAAAGTTGTGATTTCAGGTTCTAAATAAATGGAGCCTTTTGAAACCTAAATAATTTTCCATCCAAATTGAGAAAATGTTAGGAATTTGTTTTTTCTCTTTTAAATTCAACCATGGAATAATTATTTGACCTATTATTGAATCATATATATGTAGATATTAGTGCGCCCTCAGACCTAGGGAACAACTAATGTTACTTGTTGATCATTTTTTTAACCCAATCATACATACATTTGGGTTAAATTTTGCTTTGATGATTGCTTCATGATAAATGTATCATCAAACAAAAACCATTCAACAATAAGGATGACCTGTTCCTCTTTGTAGAATAATCTGTAAAATTGTCTGTGTTTCATTTCAGATGAGTAAAGGGGATAGCACGTAACCTTGTCTGCCATTCTCATCATAGAGTCTGTACTTTCTTCTTCTTCTTACTGCTACCTTTATAACGGGTTGTGGGCAGGGTCTCCAGAGAAATTGTGTAAAAGAGTAGAGGGGATAGTGTGCATCCTTGCCTGCCCATCATGCCATAGACTCTGTACTACTAACTGCTACCTTTGTAGCAAGGGGTTAGGGTGGGGTCTTCCAAGGGGATTTTACGATGGCTGATGGCGCATCCCATATATTGTTTTAATGTCTGACGTGAGCCCTATACTACTCCAACGAGTTCTGACTATGATGGGTGATATCTCATTGCTATTTCAACATCGAATCTTAGCAACAAGGGCAATATTTTCTTATATCTCCCACCTGAGAGGTTGGGAAATAAGAGCTGAGACTATTAGAGCTAGTTTGATTACAATAAGCCTTTGGATCTTGTCAAAACATCGATTTGGAAACCTCATCAATCTGCAAACAAAAATGATATTTCTACATTGATCATCTTTTGTGCTGGGACCATACTTTCGCAACCATCACCAAGGGAACGTCACCTTGGTCAATAGATTATTTTGCAAGAAGGAAAGATATATTTTTTCTGCTTGACTTCACATCGAAGATTATTTTGCTGGTGATATTATATAGTAGACATGATTATTTTGCAAGCTGTTTATATATGACATTGCTTTTAGGTGATTATGAATGTTGAAAGAATGTCGCTGACAGAAAGAATGAGAAAAACATGATTTTACTACTGGAAATGAATTTGAAGAAGCTATTGAATGGGAGCATGAAAGAGAGAGGGAGTGAGAGAGAGTGAGTGAGGATTGGTGTTGGGTGAAGATGTTTTTCAATGCAATAAGCGTGAAATACAACAAAGGAGATGCAAAATTGTAATTGTAATTTCTTAACTCCTAAGAATCTTTTAATTCTTTTAATCTTAAAATAAGTGTTTTTAGAATCTGTGTCAAATACTATTATCATAGCCTATTGTGCGTACTCCTCTGCCTTCATCTCATCATCTGTTCTATGTTCTACATTGTTAGTCTTCCGGCCGAGGCTCTGAAAATACAAAACTTAGCGATTGATCGCAAGGCGACTTTTGTTAATTCTTTATATCGATCATTACATGGAATCAATCAATCGTATAAATCAATTTTATTATCAATTTCTCACGTGTTTGTTTCAGTCCTCTTTGGCTCTGTAACAACTAACACGTAGCTATTGATCTTTGGGTGATTGACTTGCCTGATGTGTATGATCAATCGTAAAAATCAGCCCCACATCAATCGCCAAGCTTTGTGAAAAGGGGCCCTGGTCTCTCTTCTTATAACAAATGGTGTCGGGACACTCTTGGCTTCGCACTCGCTTCAATATACAGAGAATACCATACACCTACATGTATGCTACGGAAAGGGTTACATTTTCACCGGACTTGTGCAAGTTACTGTAGATATGATATTTTATATAAATATATTTTAGTGGGTTTGGGTTTAACTAAGTTTTGTGTAAGCAAAAATCAAACATCGGGGGCCTGTTACACAAAGCTTAGAAATCATCATAGAGTATTGATTGCATTAACTACAATGTACGATTAATCATGAAAATGCACCGTATGAATAATCGCTAACCTTTGTTTTACTGAACCCTCTTTTTAAAGCAGAATGCAGTATTACATTTTTGTATTTTACTCTTTTTTTTTTTGCTGCTATGACAAAAGGGAATGTGGTAAATGTTCTTGAAACTGAGTTGTAAGCTTTTTATTTCATGTAGAATGCAATCTCCGTGCACAACCTTAGCATATTTTGTATTATTTATTTTGGGAGAAATCCCACAACTTTTATAACACAGGGTCCAAAATGAAAAGACATTTATGCTTGTATTTAGTACCTGTACTTTCCATCCACTTATAAATATTTGTAGTTTTTAAAAAATGAGCAATTAAGGAAAATGATTGAAATTTGCTTCATCGTAGGATATCCTTATGTAAGTTTTATTAGAGAATGGACATTTCCATCGGGAGAAGGAGAAGGAAATGTTAATAATAAATTGAAGAATATATTTGTATAATTAAGTTTATAAAAAAATATTAGTTAACCTAGTAAATGTTTCTAATTGGTTTTAGGGGTGTTTATATTAGATTAAACTTGATTTGTACATAGCAATGATAGGAATATGCTGTCAGGTAATTTATCCTGGATTTATAAGTAGCAACAGTATTATCTGCTACATCAGCTCGACAATCAACAGGTGATTCCACTCTGAATGATCAGCATTATCCATTATCTTGCCCATATAATGTCTATGCATTTCAATGGCTCATTGGTAGCATAACACTGTTTACACTTAAGTGTTAAGATTGACGCCAGTTTGTGAGAGGAATGCACCCAGCACATGTTAAAAATGCATCCTTGAGTTTGAATGTGACCCGAATAGTGTTAATGTAACAAATGGAATATGATATAGTAGATCCTATGGGTGTTGAACTAGCACCATGATTTTATCATTGGTGTAAAGTGTTTGGTGCTTTCCTCTCACAACACTGGTGAAGTGTTAACACCATTGTTTTTTATAACGTGATTTCACCATCACATTCAAATTGCCTCTATTTCTACGGAAAGTTTCTTTTAAAATCCTCAAGATTGAAGGGTCAATGTGTTTTATATTGCCTGGTTATATTAACTGTTTTCCGCAGAGAGGGCAATAGCAATGTGCTATTAACTGCAGGTACTTTGTTCTGTGTGAATAAGTCATCAAAGCAATCCTTGATATTAAAAACCTGCCCTGTACAATACAAATGCCCTTTAAGAGGACATTCCGCCACGATTGCCACTCTCCACCCAGGTGTTAAATGGAGTTCTGGTTGGAGGAAAATCATTGGAAGACTGAGGAAATAATTTGACAATAGCTCCACATGGCAATGGTGTAATATTCTGAATGATTGTTCTTGAAACATACTTTGAGTTTCTTCCAGCCAGGCTGTTTGACAAACAATATTGAAAACGATCAAAAGCTAATTTTGCTCACTTTCGAATTATATCAACTGTGCATCTCATGCATACTGTGGAAAATTTCATGAAAAGTTTTGTAAGTGATTTTCATGGACATTTGTTGTAAGCTACTGCAAATCCTTGCATGTGATTGGCTGAGAGCGAGTTAGTCATGGAAAATCACTGGCTATACCTATTCATGAAATTCTCCCCTTGTCTCTGGCGTTATACTTCTTAACCAAATAATAACTGGTATATGTGATCTATTTCATTTACAAAGAAATTTTCGCTGTCATTTTCTTACATGTTTAACTTAATGTCAGTTCCCATAGAGGTGCAGTAATTTACAGTATATCGTTATCAGGAATGTGGGAAATTACTCATGGAATACGATGGAAAGAAATAATTGTACCAAAAACCATTTCCAGTGCAGTAGGTGATGCAGTTCCTGAACAAAATCTGTCTAAATTATTAAAGATAATCATATTGCACACTCTAAATTGGCAACTCATTAAAACAATGAAATCATTGTTAAAAAATGCAAATTGGCAACCATTTATTGAAATTTTGCCACCCCATATCTTGACCGGTATTATATTCATATTGATATGTTTTAATAAAGTACACTAATGAATGAGTGTTGCCAATTTGAGGATGCAGATTAATAGTTAAAGCTGCATATCTCTATGGGTTCGTATTATTGTGTTTCTGTTCTGTAACCTAAGTTAAATGCACAAAGACACTTTGGTACATTTAGAGCAATAATGTCTTAATTTTCTTCCACGATGTAATCAACACATTTATCTGTTACTTAAGTTTCATTCTAAATATCTCGCCAATGCTCTGTCTTTTATACTATTGGCTTCATGCAATATACTTCACCAAGTAAGCATTTTTGTGACTTTAAGCTATTTCTGAATATTAAAATGTGGCCTTTGGAACCAATCATTGCTATATGAACAAGTTTGAATATTGAGCTTTGCAAAAAAATGTAATACATCAATAATTAAGAATTTCACATTAATTAAGATGGTGGTATATGACCACCAATTATAGCATAATAAAACGGATTTTTATACACAGTTTCAAACTTGATGAAGAGCTTAGCACGCAAGACACTTCCGTAATGTTTTGTAATGTTTCTCATTCTCACACGTAATGTCCATTGTATACTTCTATGTAATCTAAGGGGTTTTATTGTTTAATAAAATGATTATTGGAGTTTTTCATTAACATCTTTGTAGTTGTATCTGTTCTTTTAATCTGAAACATATGAAAGCAAATCAGTGGTAAATATCCAAAAACGTGGTTCCTTTTGAATGAGCCAGTTCGGACTTCCATGACGTACATGATCAAAAGAAGTTCATTTGTACTGAAGTGACATGGTGGTTTAATATCTAACAAGAGAAGCACCAACTTTGATGCCTTGATTATTTCTTTTGAACTGTGTTTTTCATAAGATGTGCATAAAACAACGATGCGTCCACTAGCGACTGGTATTTCACAGTTGACCAAGTCATTGTTTTAACATCATGCTAATACATTCAAAGTAGAAATGCAACAAATACCTTCATTATTCATAGAGTGCTATTCTAGTCACCTGTACTGACCGCGCAGAACCGTTGTTAGGGCTGACAGTGCACTAGCAGAGGCCTGGTACAACCAGTAATGTGGCCGCGATGCCTAATGTTACAACAGTGCATTGCTTAACATTTGAAATGAATATTCAAACTTTAACAATCCGAAAGATGTGACTGAGCTTACTGTTAGCGCCATGTTAAGCTAACAACGTTTCTGTGCGGTCGGCATTGGTCTCTGCAATTTCTGCATCCTGCTATGTAAGGCATGCTTACATAATATCTGCCTATCATAATGAAAGAAATGAAAGGTCATGTGACCAAAATTGCCCATGATGTCACTCCGAACTGGTTTATTCACAGCAAAAAAAAAAAAATGAGCATTTCATATGCAAGTCATATGCAATACAACAGGGATCACTCAACTATTATTCTCTGAATGTGATCACAGATTTTCCAACCTGATTGTGTTTACCACAGTTTTGAAATACTCTCTTATTTGGAATATTTGATTTAATTTTTTTTAGGGGGGGGGTTATAATTTCATACCTTGAAATAAATTTCTATATAACAAAGGTTAAACAATTAATGGTTTATTTAGGAGAAAAGTTGAGTGGCCCCTGGTTTTGTTATCCATATTTCTTATATGTTGCCCCATTTTTTTTTAGCATGATTTCATGTTTATCTTTCTCCTTTTCCCTTATACCAGTTGGTCTTTTGTACCAATTTGTCTTTTTTACAGGTTGATCTGAAACTACATGTAGTTGGTCTTATACCAATTGGTCTTTTGCTGATTTGGCTTATACCAGTTGGTCTCATACTAGTTGATTTTATCCTAATTGGTCTTATACCAGTTGGTCTTATACCAATTGTCCTTATACCAGTTGGTCTAATACCTGTTGGTCTTATACCAGTTGGTCTTATACTAATTGGCCTTATACCAGTTGGTTTAATACCTGTTGGTCTTATACCAGTTGGTCTTATACTAATTGGTCTTATACCAGTTGGTCTTATACCAGCCGGTTTTATACAAGTTGATCTTATGCCAGTTGGTCTGGTAGCAATTGGTCTTTTACCAATTTGTCTTATACCACTTAGTCTAATACATACTAGTTTGCCTTATACCAGTTGATCTTATGCCAGCCAATCTAATACTAGTTGGCCTGATACCAGTTGGTCTTATAGCAATCGGTCTTTTACCAATTAGTCTTATACCAGTTGGTCTTATTCCAGTCACTCTTATGCTAGTCTGTCTGATACCATTTGGTCTTATACCAAATGGTCTCTGAACAGTTGATTCAATTCCAGTTCATGGAGGAATTGGATTAGACCATGAGGAATGAGACTAAACACTCACTGGGCCAATTGAGATAAGACCATGGAGGATGAGACCAAATATGAATTAGTCCAAGGAAGATTGGACCATGTGGGATAAGACCAAACATGCAATGGACCAGTTGAGATAGTACCATGTATCATGAGACCAGACCAATATTGAGACCAAATATGTTTTAGTCCAAGAAAGATTGGACCATGTGGGATAAGACCAAACATGCAATGGACCAATTGAGATAGGACCATGTATCATGAGACCAGACCAGTATAGAAGAACAAATGGCACTATTGAGCATGCATTAGAGTAAGAAAGATGAGACCTACCCAGCATAGACTAATTGCGATACGACCAAATGGCATTAAACCAATCAAGTGGTCCTTTTCATAAAGGACTTGCAACCATTGTAACTTTGCCATAATGGCACCTACCATGGTAACAGGGCTCTGCAGCCAATCATAATCAAGGTTTCTATGTTATCTGGCAAAGTTACAACAGTTGCAAGTCCTTTATGAAACGGGGCCCCAAATGGCATTAAACCAATCCAGTGGCCTTTTTATAAAGGACTTGCAACCATTGTAACTTTGCCATAATGGCAACTTCCATGGTAACAGGGCTCAGCAGCCAATCATAATCAAGGTTTCCAAGGTAGCTGGCAAATTTACAACAGTTGCAAGTCCTTAATGAAACAGGCCTCAGGATGGATGAAGTGGCAATTTAATCATAACTTTTTACAATTCTAACTTGCCATCTTAGATGGAAAGTGCTTAGAAAACCTTTAAGCTAGACCTTGAGTTCGATGCCAAGCAAGAAATCTTTTCTAGAAGAAGGAAAATTAATACTTAATTCTCTTTATACACTCTTAACATTTTCAAGCTGCAATGGTTTACATCATTCTCTCACTTACTTAAATGTTTTTCACTAACATCAGTCTTCTACAGTGTCTGTTTTATAGTCAGCTAGCTAATTTCCATTTAAAAAAAATTCATTATCAAGTAACATGTTCTGTTTTCTAACATTAACAAGGTAGATTAATGATATAGCATTGTGATGATCATTAATTATTTAGAGATAGCTTTGATTGTTTAGTTGATTGATGGATTGGTTGATATGTTGTTTGATTGAATTGATTGATTGATTGATTGATCAATCGATTGATTGATTGACTGATTGATTGAATTGGTTTAGATTGATGTATTGATTGATAGATTGATGGATAGATAAATTGAATAGATTGATTGATAGATAAATTGAATGATAGATTGATTGATTGAATGGATTAACAATTGGAATTTCTTAACCCATAGAGGTAGTGTGTCTCCAGCAAATACCCCAAAAGGTGTATTCAGACCCCCTCGATGACCAGAGTACCTGTTAATTTACAAGTCCTTGTTTAGGCCTTAAAATACCCAATAATTATTTTCCATATTCATACCAATCGAAGAAGACCCTTTATGGTAAGTGCTTAAAGTTACGAGTATGGGCAGTATTATCAGATAAGCAGGCAATTAGGCACAAGATTCAAAATCGCAATCTCAGCAGCCACCCATGGCGCCTGCGCCCAACTATACACGCTGGACAAAGAAAGTTCTCGTAATTTGTTTTCATACTGCCAAAAAAATACCTCTGACCTTAGAAAAATCCCTGTAAAAGTTCTCGTAATTTTGAGCTAGTACCTACTATTCAGCAGGTATTTTCTTTGAGGGATATTGTATAATTTGCTTTCACACTGCCAAAATTACCTATTAATTTTTGATCGGGTTAGATCAGGGCAGATTTCCCAATTAGAAAATACCGGGATCTGATGTATTTGAGGCGGTCTGAAAGCACCTACTCAGTTCCTCTTTAACCTGAATGTTAGCAATTACATTCTAGAGAGAGAGAGAAATGTAAAAAAAAATGATTCCCAGTGCTAGCATTGATGCCATATCTGAATAAAGGATGCATCGCATTGGAAATAACAATTAGAACAATTACTTAAATGATGAAAAAAGGAAAAAAAATGCAAATTGGCAATTTTCTTGCTTATTATTCTTCAATCATTAACTTTGACTCAGGTTTATCCGTAGAATATTATGATTTTTGCCAAACTGAGTAGCTTGTGAACGCTTTTGTGGGCAAGGTATAAGTGAATTTTGTGATAGTAGGGAAATATTTTATAGTAAAAAAATTTAACAGCAAAAGATTACTCCTCAGATGTTATAGAAAACATCTCAAATTTGACAAAATTGTTGAAAGGTATGGGAAAAGTTCGGAAAACCATCTGTGTGTATGAAAACCACCCCATATCCGAATATCTTTTGGCAGAAATGTACTCGTTCTACACTAAGCAGCTGAAAAAGTATGTATACAACATTTGATCGTCATGAAGCAATGTATTCTAAAGTCATTTAAAAAAACGTAAAAAGAAAATTAAAAGAAAGAATGAAAATCATTTCAAACAAAAATTGAAGGAAAAAAATGACTGGGATGAAGTGTTACAAACCAACAGATGATTTTTTTTTAGTATGAAACTTTTCTATGAAGTACTGTTTGAAGAGTTAAATGATTGAAAATAATATAATCTTAATAAAAAAAGAACAATCTTGGTATTAATTAATATTGATTACTAAGAATCCTTTACTTTATAAGCCAGGGGCTGCAAAAACCATGTACAAAAAAATGAAAATAATCATTTGGGATTTTTTTTGTCAGCCCCCCCCCCCCCCCAACACACACACTTTCAAAACTGTTCTGCGGTCCCTGTCAAATGATAGGTTCTTGGATGTAACAGAAATCTTCAGGGATTTTTCAATGACCAAGTTTGTTCTCAGGATTGTTTTGAGCCAATGAGATGCATGGATTTCAGTAGCTTTTAACAGAAACTACTTTGTTTCATTTGCATGAAATGCTCTCCTGGAAGCGATTGCTTGTGCCTGAAGGTTGATGATGGAAATGTCGCCCTCTCTTGTTCACTGACCACAGAGTTTCAACCATTTGGAGTTGGCAAAATATGACTGGTTTATTTTCAATTTGTCCGATTACCAAGTTGCCATTTGGTCTACCATCAGTTTGTCCAATATCCATATGGTCTTAATGTTATTTCGTCCACTCACCATTTCGTCTATTAGCCAGTTGGTCAATAGCCATTTAGTCTATATACCATTTGGTCTAATTGGAACTAGTATTACATTGTAATTGGGTGAAACGATCAAAATAAAATGGACATTGACCAAACGGTTATGAGGTGAAATGGTTATCGACAAATTGGTGATTAGACGAAGTTATGATTGGACCAAATGGTTGTTAGACAAAAGTTTGATAGACAAAATTGCATTAGACTAAATGAAGATAGACCGTGTGGTGAGTGGACGAATTGGCAATTTGATAAAGTCAGGTATTAACTACCATGAAAACAGATGGATGACTGTCAATTGTTGACTATATCATTAAACCAACAATATATTATAAACTAATTGATCGATCAGTTTTAGCCAAATCAAATGGCATGTATGGGGGGGCATGTATTTTTTTTTATAGGACTATGGGAAATATGTCTGTTCTGTTATATTTATACTAAACTGGCAATCTAAAGAAATAATTTAGCGATGCATGGGGACATCTTTGCAAATTGCAGTCCATCTGAGATTAAAGGGTTTATGGTCCATTTTGAATGTCCATAGGCGCGCAGGATGTCTGCCTTCTACTGATAGTGCCCCGCCCCTCCCCTCCCTTCCGGCGTAAAGTAAGGCCTAAGATAGGATTATTGGTAAAGTCACTCAACCTGTTTAAAGGTCAAGTCCACCCCACAAAAATGGTGATTTGAAAAAATCAAATTAGCATAACACTGAAAATTTCATCAAAATCAGATGTAAAATTATAAGAAAGTTATGGCAATTTAAAGTTTGCTTATTTTTCACAAAACAGTGACATAGACAACTCAAATGAGACAGTCGATGATGTCCCTCACTCACTATTTCTTTTGTTTTTTTATTGTTTGAAATATACAATATTTCTTTTTTTATAGATTCGGCAGTAAGGACCAACTTGACTGAATCATATAGTATTAAACAATGCTCATTCCACATGTTCAAGGAGGAATAAATCGTTGTTTCACTTGGCAATGAGGAGAAAATTAGAAAATTTCATATAATATAATACAAAAGAAATAGTGAGTGGATGACATCATTATTCTCCACATTTGCATACCCAATAGGATGTGCATATACATGTAACTGTTTGTGAAATGAAGCAAAACTTTAAAATGTCATAACTTTCTTATTTTACATCCGATTTTGATGAAATTTTCAGTGTTAAATTTGTTGATTTTTTCTCTTTTTATTCAAATCAACTTTTTGTTGGGGTGGACTTGTCCTTTAAATACATCTCCAAGAGGGTTACATCCTTAAACTTTTATTGATAGCTGACATATGAATGAGGTGATTGGCATTCCTTTCATATCTTATTGGTATAGCGTAGAGAGAGATTATGGCCGAATTCACAAAGGTGGTTTTGAAAACCCACGGTTGAGTCCATAGTCTATGCAGATTTCCTGTATAAATAACGCTTATTTTACCGCGTATCGGGCGCGTATATAAAAAATGTCCAATGCTGATGTGTGCTTTTTTCACATTACGCCAAATTGATGCCTGTTAGATACACTATTTTATTCATGAATCCACTGTTTGAAGAGTGGATTCATGAATTTAGCGTGGATAACCACGGCAACAGGCTTCAATTTGGCGCACTGTGACAAAAGCGCACATCAGCATAGGACATTTTTTAATATACATGTACGCAGTAAAATAAGTGTAATGATACAGAAAATATGCATAAACCATGGACTCAACCGTGGGTTTTCAAAACCACCTTTGTGAATTCGAGCCTATATGTTGTGCCCCCCCCCCCCCCCCCCCCCCCCCCGCGCCTTGATCCACAATTCCTTCATTCTATGGCACACATGATCGGACCCCCATTTCACTCACGAGTTAAAATCATTGCTCATCAAAAAAATAAAAAAAAAAATAAAAAATCAGTCCCTCCATAGATTTCATTTTAATTCACTGACACTGCAACAAAACTAGATATGTTAATCAGGTATTCTTCCAGCTCAAACAAAAGTCAAATTATAATTTTGGTTAGTTCGAGGTGAGAAAAACTGGAACTTCATTGTGGATAATATTTAATTGAAATAAAATACAAAAATGCAGTCTAGCTCCCCAAAAGCCCTAATTATGAAAGAGTATGAACATAGTATTGTTTTTTTTATGTTTGTATTTTGATATACAAACATTTTACCTAGTTTTGGTGAATTATTCTAATCAATAAAGTCATGTGATCTTTACTTCTACCTGTGCAGAATGCATTGGGCGCGGATGAATTATTCATGTGTGCCCTCTAGTGAAGACACTCCTTATAGTCAAGCCACGAGTTCCCCTCAGATGATACTCCATAACTTACATTCTTTTACCAATTATGATGAAATTACTATCATCATTGTAGTCTCGTTGTCTAGGCACTTTCATTTTTCATCTCGGTCAGAGTGAGTATAGACCTTTGTACTGTAAAGTCCCTCTCAAATTTCAAAAGTGACAGATGGGCATCTCAGTTCTTCACAGAAATTTTGAAAGTTTAGTACTCTAAATATAGGTTTCTTATATAAATAATGACATTGATAGTATAAATGGTGAT
Organism: Lytechinus variegatus; assembly: GCF_018143015.1. Lineage (NCBI taxonomy): Eukaryota > Metazoa > Echinodermata > Echinoidea > Temnopleuroida > Toxopneustidae > Lytechinus > Lytechinus variegatus. Next base: position 28,079,623 of record NC_054745.1, on the reverse strand, counting down.
TTCATTAATATCATTTCATGTAGTATTTTAGGTAAGAACACAAGGGTCTATTGCACCACCCCGAGGTTTTAAATTAGCACGCTATTTCTGATCGGGCAAAGTATCCCGATCTGAGATTATTTGTAACGGAGATGCGATTTTCGCGCTAGTTCGTAGGATTAATGGAGATTGCAATCCCAAGTCAACTTCGGATTATTTGCAAAATAGCACGCTATTTTCGAATTATCCCGCTATTTCGCAGGTGCAGATGCAATCAGGATTATTTATTCACGCCGTCACTTCATAATGCACGGATGCCTCTCTCAAGCACGAATTGCTCTTCTGATGCTGGTGGAGACGGTTTTTTAATCTCGAGATTGAGAAAACTTGGGCTGGTGCAGCACTGCCTAAAGCCAGAGAACAGTCACACATCTGTATTATCTTTGTTCTGCATGACCTTTGAGTATGTCAATGTTTATGTAATCCTTATTTTATGAAATCCTGTATCGAAAAGCAAGCACAATGACGACTGCCAATATAGAACCATAATTTATGAGTTAACTTGTTTTATGGATTTATTATTGCTTGGAAAAAGACAGTCAGAGGACAGAAGGACAGGAATGTCGTGCTTATTTCGCTCATTTCTCAGTAATGAGTCCTACACATTTCCTACCTAGATCATTTGACACATACAAAAACTCTGGTGGTAATTTCATTGGATTTTGTTTGACCTTATTTCAGGTTACCACAACTGGCATTTATGTTTGATCATTCTTTTACGATGACTTTCACATGTGTTTTAAAGGTTTACTCTCTTCTGTTAATGTGAATGACATCATATGGAATCCTTAGGGACATGCACCCAAGAGTAGAACACTTTTTTGCAGATTTCCTCCATTGTGATCTTATACCCCTTTCATAAACCCATCCTCCAATTATCCGCCTAAGAGTAATGCGGATGATTTTATAAAAATTGCGTTCACAAACTCCGAAAATAATCCACACTTTTTTTACGAGCGCCCAACCTGAAAAAGGCGGATAATTGTCATGGCAACTGCACATGCCCCCTCCTTTAATACCAACTTATTTAAAACATGTTGTGATTTTTAATTGTTATTCGCTATGTCAGAATACTGCTAAAACAATCGTCTGAAAGACCCCAATCACTGTTTTGATGGATGGTTTGGTATTATTAGCCCGGTATGAATAGGTCAAGGATGTTCCCTGCTGTGTCAGCCTAGGTCAAGGGGCACATTCACACTCTTCATATTTATCAGCGATACGATTATGATAAATCACATGCAAGTGCATTCTGAAGCTATAGACTTCTCACTTATCTATAGCGTGCCCTTCGAAGGGATGATTCCATAACTTGACCCCAGTTTTTCATGACATCATCTGACCCCACTTTCTATCACCCTATTTTCATTCTGTGATTGGTCAATTTCAAATGAATATCATCACTGCTGGTTTGATTTTTCTCTTTTTTATTCAAATCAACTCTAATAATTTATTCGTATCAAACAGGCCAATCACAGATTAAAATGCTGTCTGTACATAAGTGAATAGGAAAAGTCTATATGGTCAGCCACTATGGCCCGTATTCTGAAGTCGGGTTTAACTTAGACCATGGTCTAACTTTGTGCTAAACTTATGGGAAGCCAAAAGTGTTGAAATTTTTTATTAAGTTATATAATTTACTTCAATAACTCCATACATCTACTTGATTTGCTAGTTCAGCCCTCTGGACTGCCATACCCGAAAAGAACTCCCAAGAATTTAAAAAGCGCGAGCGCGCCCTCTCCCGTTCAGGCTTACTACCCATGATCACCGCGCAATTAGCGTCCATCTTCCTCTTTTGCTTTCGGCAAGCCACCTGTCAAGACGTGCTCATATAAGTCTCCTAAGAGCTCAAATCTTTTTTGAGCTTTGGTATATTATTTTCGCTTATCTGTTGTGCTTTCTCCCTTTTAAATTCATTCTTTCCATCTGTGGGTAAGATTGTGTTCAGAATTTACACCTGGCGTGACTTTTTAGACGTGTTTTTTGGTGACACTTAAATTGTTTTTCTAACGTTTGAGTTCTCGTCGCGCCGCATCGCTAGCGCGTTCGCGAGGCACCGGGCTTGGCCTGCCTACGTGGCAGCAAGCCTTCACCACCTGTCATGGTTATTGTTCTTCACGTTCAAAGCGTGGTGGCTTTTGGTGCCGTTTTTGAATTAAATTCTAGACAGCCTCTACACTTTGTTGTCGAGGGTGTTATTGTTATTTCTTTTTGCAGGTTGGGATCTTCAACTCTGTTCCTTCCTTGCTTTCTGGAATTGATTTATTAAGATTTTCGATTGATTATTGATTGATTAATTCTTCAATTCTCTTTTCCTTCTGTTCTGAATAATTTTCTTGATTGATATTTTATTCACAGGCGGATCTTAAAGCTCAGGCGCAGCTTAAAGCTCAATTCCTTTTCCTTTCTGTTCTGAATAAAACTTGATTAATATTTTATTCACAGACGCTTCGGGGATTGTTTAATTCGGCTTACGCAATTATACCTTGATTGATTGGTTATTCAATCCCCCCCAAAAAAAAAAAAAAATTTTTTTTGTTCTTTACAGGTGGGGTCTCCTTCCTGTTAGAAATTTTTTTGACCTTTCCCGGAATTGTTTTCTTCGTTCAATTCCCTCTTCCCTCCTAGTCTTATATTTTTTTACTTCGACAGGCGGGCTCTACGATTTCCCTTTGAGGATTTACTGTGTCGTTCTTCCTCTTGGAATCGTTACTAGAGACGTTCCTCCTTCCTCCTGTTCTGAATTTCTTTACCTTTCCACAGGAGGTTACTTTTTTCCTCTTGGAAATTATCGTAAAATTTCTCTTATCTGGAATTATTTGTCTCTCAATCCCTTTTCTTCCTGCTCTGAAATGCTTGTTTTTGTGTTTCTTCGCAGGTGGAAACTTCGTTCTCTTCTGAACTTGCATTCATTTTTGAATTTTTGTTTCGAATTTTTCCTTCGGGCAAAAAAAAAAAAAAAAGAGAATATAGTAGGGGAACCTTGTAGGAGTTTCTTTTTTTCAAAGTCTCCGACCTCCTTTTTATTTTCTTACAGGCAGATACCTAAACTATTCTTAGGTTCTTCTTCCTCCCTACCCCTCCCCTCTTGTTTTTGTTCTGTTTACTCAAACAAACTCCTTATAGGAGGAGGGAAAGACCACTCCGGTCTCCACTTTTAATCTAAGCGAGATCTTTGTAATAAAAAAAAAAAAAAAAAAAAATTCTTGTTTTTCCTTTTTCAGGGTAGAGAGAGGTACCTTTGAATGGGACTAACACAGCCCCAGAGGACCTGGTGCCCTCCACGGGGACCGTCCCGATTGCAAGTTTACAGAAGTCGGCCGCCTCCAGGCGAGTAGGAGGGACGCCGCGGTGAGCGCCCGGCGGCGGTGAGTATGAGGGTGCGTCGATCAGCATTCCGAATTTGCGGTCGGATGCTAAGAGAAGGAAGGCCGAGACTGTGGTGCCACGGTCTCGGACAAAGGAAAAAGTGGTAGCCAAGGCTTCCAAGCCTAAACTAGGTCCTGCCGCCGCAGCACCCATAGGGCTATGCGACCCACCGGCTACCGGGTCACCAGAAGTCCGGAGGGAGAGTGCGGTTCTCTCCCCCCGGCACAGGTCAGGATCTCTGCCGTATAAGTCGTCCTCCGTTGACAGCATCGGGAGAGATCGCCCAGCCCCTGACCGCGAGAGGCGTCACACAGACTGTAACCACAATCTGATCGTGACCACAATCTGACCCCGTCAGATTCGGGTGAAGTTTCGTTGTTGGCGGCCGCCCTGCCAGGGGCGGCAAATCGTAAGAGATCACCCGTGCCTCTTGTGCCTTCTTCTGCTCCGGCCACGCCGGCGGAGCCCGCAAAATAAGAAGAAGAAGAAGAGGTCGAAGGAGAGGTCGGCCAGCCCTGTTGCCATGGGCGTTCCTCCTTCAGACCCTCTTATCGGTGGCCAGATGTTACAGTCATACATGTTATGCTGCTATATTCTGCTACCGCGAGAGGCGTCACACATCAGGCTGTGACCACAATCTGGCCCCGTCAGATTCGGGTGAAGTTTCGTTGTCGGCGGCCGCCCTGCCAGGGGCGGCAAATCGTAAGAAATCACCCGTGCCTCTCATGCCTTCTTCTGCCCCGGCCACGCCGGCGGAGCCCGCAGAAAGAGAAGAAGAAGAAGAGGTCGAAGGAGAGGTTGGCCAGCCCTGCTGCCATGGGCGTTCCTCCTTCAGACCCTTGTGTCGGTGGTCAGATGTTACAGCTATTCATGCTGCTACATTCTGCTACCGCGAGAGGCGTCACACATCAGACTGTGACCACAATCTGACCCCGTCAGATTCGGGTGAAGTTTCGTTGACGGCCGCCCTGCCAGGGGCGGCAAATCGTAAGAAATCACCCGTGCCTCTTGTGCCTTCTGCCCCGGCCACGCCGGCGGAGGCCGCGAAGAAGAAGAGGTCGAAGGTGAGGTCGGCCAGCCCTGTTGCCATGGGCGTCCCTCCTTCAGACCCTTGTGTCGGTGGTCAGATGTCACAGCTATTCATGCTGCTACATTCTGCTTTCGAGTAGTGCGGGTTCCCCCACCCTCGACGTCTACTCACCCCGCTGATGCCCCTGAGCATCAAGCGAGACAAGTGGGCAATAACCACCAGACACCCGGGAAATCCTCGAGCGATTCTGTTAAATCGCCAGCCAGTGCACCGACTAACCGGGTGCCTCAAGATCGCGTGTGCTTTCCAGCATTTTCGTCGATCTCAGAGCACGTGTCCCAGCCGACACGCGGGGCCACCCCGGCGCTTACTGGACAACCCCCCGGTTCAGTCCATAGAGCGAGACTCCCTTTACGAGGAGTCTCTCGAAGGCGGACAGTGCGAGGACAACCCCTATCCCGCGGTCGACTTTTCAGTAAGCGCTCAGGCGCTGCTTGACAAGTATCTACCTCACATCTACCCTCCGAGCGGGGGTATTGATGAAGCAAGGGAGTCCATTTTTTCTCGCCCCGCCTCTTCAGGCGCTCCGAGCTCAAGCGGCCGAATTGGGGGTCTCGGAGAGTGACGGGGTCGCTCTAGACGAGGCGGCTCCTACGACGAGGAAGCCGCCAGCTCCGAGGGTGTAAACCCACCCCCGCTCTGCTGCTGCCCGGAAGCGCCAGGCTCCGGCACCGCCGTCTCGAAATTTTCAAGCCTCTCGAGGCTAGCGAGAAGGCAGAGGCAGGGGGGGGCGATTATTATGCAGGTATTCCCGAATTCGCCCTCTACGTCAAGCTCACATACGGCGACGACTCCTTCAGCGGTAACTCTCTCCATTCTTCCCCCTAAGCGGGCCCGTAGATTGGAGGTATGAATCTCTTACATACCGCATGCCGCACTTCTCTCGTGAGAATGTTTGGCTGCTTTGAGAGGGCAACCTATCACGTCCGCGGACCGTCCGCCCAGGCGACGGGACCGTCGCTTTTCTGGCCTGAACCTCACTTTCTATTCGAAAGTAAGGGTGCCCTGTCTTACTTAGCTCCTACCCTTGCAACGCCAGAGTCAGGGCTAGTACAGACACCCGGTCTCCAGCGATCGCCGCTGAAGAGAGGGCGACTCTGATATGAGCACCATCACCGCTCAGCGGTATGTCTCACTATCTCATAGCTCTCCTAGCTTATGAGTATGTATATCGGATCTGAATGTCACGGCGATTAAAAGTTCTCCTGTGCTTAATAATCGCTATGCCTTCACCACCCGGTGCATTATGGTTATGTTAACCTATTTGTCTCGTATTCGGGCGGCTCGTACGAACCCTGCCCGAGCTGCCATCACCGGTCGTCCCCCCGGACGCCGCCGGCAGCACCCGCACCGAATACGTGGAAGGAATCAGCTTTTCATATGCTAGATATCCCTCCTGTTGACATTCACAGCTGTTCCCCGAGTCTTTCCCGGTTGGGTAAACATCATCTCGGAGGAAAGTAACCGCCGTACATCTCATGAGATTGTTGGCTATGTACGTGCGTTCAAACTTGTTTAAAGCCCCAGGATTCTCTGTCGGCATTCTATGCCTACTTTCTGGGCACACCCACCGTACCGGGTCGGCGAGTTCACACCAAACTGTACACCGCCAGACCATCGGTCGAGCTCTGTCTATCTTATAGACTGCCCTCTATGTGGGTCAATCTTGCGGGCGTCTCCGCCGTTCCCTCCTTGTGCGGAGTGGTCTACGGTGGATGTCTTTACTGTGCCCGTTTGTCGAATCGGCTTCTTTCTTAGAAATTTTTTCACGGCACACTCGAGTCGCCCCGCATGCTGCTTTCATCCTCCTTCCATGCAAGGCATGTGGCCAGGGTCACCGCACGACCGAGGATGATGTAACAGTGGATGGATGTATGCTTATGCCTTCCTAACCACGATCACTACGACCCGCCTTCTCTCGGGCCGACTGTGGATGAGCCTCTCCATGTAAGTGATTTACTTCACTGGAGTTCTTCTTTTAGAAATTTAGATTCTCATCCCCCGCTGCTTAGGGCGTCATTTTTGCCGCCCCCCGCAGCTTTTTGGAGCTCCTTATCTTACCGATATCGGACTGTTCCACGCTGCCGCAACCGGCGCCGGCGGTGCTTGCTCTTACGATCACCTGAGAAACAGGCCTTGTGACTATTTTCATAAACAACTGGTTCTCACCGCAGACTGATGGAAATTTTGTGATTACTTCCTCAAGTCTCCTTCGCTTGTTTCTTCAAGCGAGGACTTCGACACTCTTAGCCAGTTTCCGTCCCTAACTTGATAGGACAGGGCCGTTGCTACCTCATTCGATTCCGTTGGGAATGTAACAGTTGAGGTATCATATCTGGCGATGTCTGTTCGTTTAGAGCATCCCTTGATGGTCGTTTACACGTAATATCGTGACAGATTTTTTTTCGCCAGCTCCCTCTGGCGTACGCTTGCTGCTGCTAGGGATTCCCCCCGCCCAGCGGACAGCCATCGCAGCCTAGCCTCACGGGCTCTCTCGGCGATGGTGGCTTGAGCCAAGCCACCTCTTCCACCGCGGGCACTGCACCCTCAGATGGGTGCTTCATTCAGTATGGGAGAAAGGGGATCCTGAGTTCTCTCTCGATCACTCGGTCTAACACACTTTTGTCGTGATGTGTACCGCGCTGTATCCCTGACACGCCCGGTTGAGCTGTTTTGACCAGACTGCTCTATTCTACATAGGCAACATGTCCGCGGCATTCCTTATTAACAGGATGGCACTCAGTCGCTTTCTCGACCCTTGTCTGCCTTACGAGTGGTTTTCTTCCTAATCCCTACTCTCCGTCGTTCCTGGTCCCCTTCGGACCGCTAGTAACTTTTTACCACAGCTCTCTATCAGAATTCTGCAGATTTCTGCCCTCACGCATTTGAGACAGATATCGAATTCTGGGCGCTTTCTCCCACGCGGAGGCTTGAGATATCTCGCCTTCTCAGATTGGTCGATTGATCACTTACTGAGCCTTAAAAGCTTCAGTTTTCCGATCACGATTCTTGTTGAAATTTTCAACAAATTTCGATTCTTACGCTCTAGTCAGCAGGTGATGTTGTTCTCCTGACACTAGGCCGAGGGCCCATGATACTTAGTATTCCTGAGTATACAGGGCATTCCTCTCGAGGACATTTTTGAGGGCCGCCTTTTGGCGCTCAACTAACTCCTTCACTTCTTTCTACTTGAAGGACATTCCGTCCAGCGAGGCGAGATTTGCTGCTTCGGCGCTTAAAGCAGCTGCGGCTTTTTCCCCCTCTCCCTAAATTTCGTTGTTTTTGTTTTGTTAAATTTTCTTAGGCTTACAATTAAAAACATGCCTCCCTACGGTTTGAGTCCGTGCTGGTCTAGCAAATCAAGTAGATGTATGGAGTTATTGAAGTAAATTATGAAAATACTTACCTGATTTTCTTATTTACGAGATAACTCATACATCTACTTGATACCCTCCCACCGACCCTCCGCCTTGCGTAGCAACATGTTTCAACGTATGGGCTTGCGAAAGGTGAGGAAGATGGACGCTAATTGCGCGGTGATCATGGGTAGTAAGCCTGAACGGGAGAGGGCGCGCTCGCGCTTTTTAAATTCTTGGGAGTTCTTTTCGGGTATGGCAGTCCAGAGGGCTGAACTAGCAAATCAAGTAGATGTATGAGTTATCTCGTAAATAAGAAAATCAGGTAAGTATTTTCATATTTCTTTTGTTTACTGTGCTCTTTTCTGATTCATCGATGGTGAAGACAATCATCTATTTATATTTCCTAGACAATCATGAATGATTTGAGATCAAAATGAGCTGAAATATGATATCTCTGTATTGTTAGTGGTTTATGTAGCAATTGGCTGTCCATACTTAAACCACAACTTTAAACCTGAGTTTAAAGTTGAAACCCGACTTCAGAATACAGGCCTGTGACTGATTAACATGGACGTTGAGTGTTTGCAAAGTAATTGGTTATATTCCAGCTTGGTGTTGATGCTAGGGAAAGCTGCTTTGCCAGTTCCTACAGGATTTCCTTGAACAGAAACAAAATCATGGGATATCAGATATAAAAGTTGGGCCATGACATGGAAACACCCATATTCTTTTCTCTTTTGGGGTTGTTGTATTGGTCGCTGTTTTATTGGTCATGCTACCTTTTGATAACACTCCCTCCCCCCCATACCAGTTGGTCTTATATACCAATTTGTCTGTTTTACAGGTTGATCTGAAACTAGTTGGTCTTATACCAATTGATGGCACTCCCTTCCCCCCCCCTGCAAATCAAACATTGCGAAAACCTGAAATGGGCACATCGTCTGTGTAAGCTTTGGTGGGATGAATTCTGGTTAAGCCCAGCTCACACAATGCAATTGCACTAAGATCCGATTCCAACAAGTTACTATTCCCGTCTCAGTGCAATCGCAGGGCAGCGCACACATTGCAACAGCTCTTTAGCGGCGCGCTGCATCTCATGGCGCATCTTCTCTTGTGTGGACGTTGTCTGTGTTGCAGCAGCACAGCGAATTGACCATGACATCATCGTCTAGGACAAATCTGATTGGCTGAAATAAGCAAATTCGCAGAAAGATTTGACATGTCCAATGTCTGAGATTTGGTCACGATCCTCTTGCAACAAAGCGGGCCGCTCGCAGCGCGTTGTAGTTTGGCACGCACTGTGTGATTTTGTTGCAATCGAATCTTGATGTGATCGCGTTGCATAGTGTGCGCTGGGCCTTAGGAGCTAAGTGGGCATTGAACTGGAAAAACCTTCATTTTGTTAAACAAGTCCTATTAATCAAACAACCAGTTACTGATGAGTACCAATTCTTAACGTTTTACATATGGGATAATCGGGGGGGGGGGGGTAGTTCATGAATAGATTTCTCAATGATTTTCCCTCACTAATCTGTTCTCAGCCAATCGGATACACGAATTTCAGTAGCTTGTAACGGCTGTCAGTGGCTGACTTGTTTCATGAAGTGCATCCCTGGTTATGATGAATTGATGGACAGATGTTTATAGTAGATGTTTTAAAGTGAAGTGTTTACTGGCACTAGCTTGTCTATGCATTACTATCCCATCTCATCTGAATCAAATATATAATGTAGAGTTATGTACAAAAGGTTTACACTTCCATGCATGCATAAAATAAGAATTAAACAGGGCTAAAATGATAATTGTATCAATGATGGTGATGATGACAATGATAATGATGAAGATGATGATGATGATGATGAAGATTGACGATGATGATGATGATGAAGATCGATGATGATGATGATGATGGTGATGATGATGGTGGTGGTGGTGTTGGTGGTGATGGTGATGGTGATGATGATGAAGATGAAGAGGAGGATGATGATGAAGATTATGATGATGATAATGATGATGATGGTGGTGGTGGTGGTGGTGGTGGTGATGATGATGATGATGGTGGTGGTGGTGTTGGTGGTGATGGTGATGATGATGATGATGGTGGTGGTGGTGGTGGTGGTGATGATCATGATGATAGTAATGATAACAATGGTAATGATAATAATGATAATACTATTAATGCTGGCTGGAGACCATTACTATGAGAGAAATTCTAGAGAATCCTTTTTTTCAAGAAATACTCTTTTTCCTTCTTAAAATATGTTTCTGTTTAAAAAGATTAGCATCTCTAGGAATGTATGAACAGGGTATTCTGTGAAACCGGCCCCTAGCGTGGTATCCTCATCGACATTGCATGATTACCAACACAGTCGCTCCCTCCTGCTTCTCCATCGTCTGTCACTTCGGTAGGCACTTATGTGGCTGCCCTCGTGTGGCAGCGCTGGTACAACCACGCAATGGGCAGCAGCCTCCCATACATGTACATCCTCACTGAGCTTGGTCGTATGGGCCGTCAGTTAAAGGGGGAAAAGCATTTATTCAAAATATCAACCATTCTAAAGTTGGTGAGGAAAGAATGTGAATTTTAGACCATTTTGAGCTGCTTTTGATATGATTTTCCTACTTTTCATGGTCACTTACTGTATATTTATACTGCTTTTGGAAGTACCGTTTCTTTCTATATTTTGTGTAAAAATATTTCTGTTTTCCAGTTACATGGATTTGAAGTCTGTTTATTTTTTGTAGAATATGAGCTTCATAACAAGTTGTTTAGTGAGCCGTCTTTAGAAACGCAAAAGAAAATACTGAAAAAATGGACTCCAATTGTCATCAAGTAATAAAAAGGAAATACTGAAAATGTTGAGCTTTGATTATCAACCAATGCTATGAAAATACAAAGACAAATGAAAGTGAAAAGCCTGAACAAATGGGCGCTAAGTGGAAAGGTTCAAGTGAAATGGAAAAAAAAGCTCTATTTTTATTTTGAATGACAATGTTAATTCATATAGAAGTATTGTAATTACATGTTTGAATTTATCGCTATTTTGTGTTATTCCATGTAGACACCAGCCAATGTGGAGAACCTCTCGACAGAATTTTCAATTCTTTTAGGTGATCCCCAGGCATTGGCTGGTGCTCAATTTTACATTTCTGTTGTAATGTTTCTATTGCTGTCATGTTTTCTTGCCTGGAAATGAAATAAATAAATACATAAAGACACCTCCTTGGAGACATTTAGAATTATCAAACTTGGCAAGGTTTTCATTTTCTTAACAAATCCAACCCTTTATGAATGGTTCTCACCACTTCCACCCAACTGAGGAGATCTGTCAATTCCATCTCCATGCAGCGCACATGACTGTAATGGCAAAAACACAACAGACAATGGCAATGCAGAATTCACCCACCCAATACAGATTCACCCCCTCCCCCTCTTCCCCTGGAGTAAGGGGAGGGGTGGATCTACTGTTTAGTCGTACAGATCATGTCCTCCAATGAACACACAACCAAAGCTCTATCTCATGCTTCCCCCCCCCCCCTCCTGTCCCCCAGAGAAAGGGGAGGGGCGCACTCTTGAAGGGTCGTAGGATCATGTCCTCCAACACACACACCCAACGCTTGCTCTCTCCCTCTCTCTCTCCCTCTCTCTCTCCATACAATCTCCACAGTCTGGCTTAGATCTAAACACAGGCAGGTTGGTCGGAGTTGAATAACTCGAATTCACATTCATTTTGGGAGCTGGTAAAGTCATATGAGTCACTTCATCGGCAGAGTCACCTCGCGCCGCCGTGCCGGGTTTGGAGGCATTCACTGACTTCATCCCTGTATGCAGACACACCGTGGCATCTTCATTTGTGACATCAAATACCAAACAATTTTCTTTTAAGAGGTTTTGGTCTGATAACTTTCAACTATTTAGATAAGCTGAGGAATCAAACCTCTGTGCATCATTTTTTATTGTCACCGGTAGCTGTTTATGTGGAATCTTCATTCATGGTAAAAATGCTGAACAAATTCCTTTGAGATTTCGTCTGATAACTTGCGACTTTCTATGATGCGATGACCAGGGATCTAATATCATTCAGAGTGTCGTTTGTCCTGTAAACTATTTTGTCTCGCGTTGCTATTGAGGACATTGGAGGAGCAGTGTGTGAGACCTGTTAGAACTTCTCTCTCTCTCTCTCTCTCTCTCTCTTTGGAGATATTTTCGTCTTGTTCTCATGGAATGTCTTTTTAAATTGGAGCAAGTTGATTCATAATATGCAGCAGGTATTTCTTTAGACATTAGGAACCTTTGAATGGATTTAATAGCGATTCACTTGACGTGAAAAAGTGACTGAAACTTTGTGAAGGTGACAACTTCTTATATTTGAATCTGGTAAGGATCCACTAAATTTGTGTACACAGAGATGTAGAATATATATGTACCATGGAAGGGGGGTAGTTTTTCTGATTAAAGGACAAGTCCACCCCAAAAAAATGTTGATTTGAATAGGCCTAAATAGAGAAAACTCAAACTAGCATAACACTGTAAATTTCATCAAAATTGGATGTAAAATAAGAAAGTTACAACACTTTACACTTTCGCTTATCTTTCACACAACAATGATATGGACATTTCAGTTACATGCAAATGAGACAGTCGATGATATCCCTCACTCAATATTTCTTTTATTTTTTATTGTTTGAATTATACAATATTTCATTTTTACAGATTTGACAATTAAGACCACCTTGACTGAACCATATAGTATAAAACAATGCTAACATGTTCAGGGGGAATTATTTCGTATATTTCATAGAATAAGATACAAAAGAAATAGTGAGTGGATGACGTCATAGTCTCCTCATTTGCATACCAGCCAGGATGTGCATAATTATAACTGTTATGTGAAATTAAGCGAAACTTTGAAATGTCATAACTTTATTTTACGTCCAATTTTGATGAAATTTCAGTGTTTTGCTTGTTGGATTTTGCAAGGGGGAAATATATGTTTGTAGGATTCCCTCCACAAACATGCTTTTTAGCTGGCGTTGCTGGCTTTCCATAGTTGCGGTTGATCGGATTGATCGCAACTCTTTGTTTGACGGTACCCAGATCTTGATGTATTAAGACATCATTTCGCCGTCTATCATATCATCATCTCATCTCTCTCTCTAATCCAAGGAGTGATGCTATCAGGTATCACATGATCATTCCTCAGCTAACGTTTCTCATCCGTGTAATGATGGAATCACCTGTATGCCATTCATCAGTAGAACCCATAGGCCTATGCACTATAAAGGGGATGCTCACCCTGACAAAAGCTTCTTGCAAAAATAGCAGAAAAAAAATACTAAAAATTGTTTTGGTGAAGGTTTGACAGAAATCCATCAAAGACACATGTATAAAGAGTTATGATAATTTTTATTTTTGATTTGTCACATCAAATGCAAGCAGCTTCTCATGTATTGTGAATTTGATTTTAAAAAATCCCATTGAATTGACAAAATGTTTTTTACTATACCGTCAGTATATTAAGCAGACAAATTACTTCACACCCCCTCCTGAAACAAAAACATTTTTTAGTCATCCTGAACCAATGAAAAATTGAAATTTATGCATTTCATTTGCCACAAGGGCTAAATTGTATAAAATTGTTTTCAAAGTACAGGAGCTCCAGCAAATATGGTATTAGCAAAAGGGGATACAATTAGGAGAGAATGGTTCACCAAGGAATTTGGATTGGAATGTCAGAATTAAGAATAGAGAGACCGGAGAGATTTAATAGTTGTGATAAAAGTTCATTATAATTTACTTTTTGACCCCCAAAATGAATGTGCAGTCACCAGTACAAGCTCAGGAATTCATGAAGACTTGTTATCATAACAAATGAATGGTTTCTATAACTATCAACCAATCAGATTAAAGGATTTCAGTAGCTTTTAACTGATATTGCACATTTGTCATTCTAACAAGTTTTATGAAATGGGGAACCCAGAACTTGACACTGCCTGACACCATCACACAGGTACAAATACCGAGAAATGACCTTTGACCTCATTCCAGATTTCCAGAGTCGATGTCGCAGAGTGTCGAAAATGAAAAGCAACAGTCATGCTCCTTATTTGTATTAACGCTTTACAACTTAAACTAAAAATTGATTAAATGTATATAAAAGTAGTGCAAAACAATAAATTCAAATAGAAACAAAGTGTAAATTATAAGTGTACAACATTAAGAGATAACAACAATTTAATAAATGAAATAGCAAGATAGTAACATATATCTGGGGCCTGTCTTTCAAAGAGTTGCAATTGATCTGATCAATCTCTACTATGGAAAGCCAGCAAAGTCAACATGAAATGCATGTTTGTTAAAAAAAAATTCTAGATATGAATGTATATCCATAAATTCATTAATTTCTTGACAATTTGGTGTGTTCTCCTTTGTTTACAAAGGACATTTTCCAAATTTCCTGTAGAAAAAATTATGATGCTGATGGATTTCCATAGAGTTACGATTGATGGGATCAATTTTTGTCTCACCTGCGAAGCAAAGTGAGACTATAGGCGCCGCTTTTCCGACGGCGGCGGCGTCAACATCAAATCTTAACCTGAGGTTAAGTTTTTGAAATGACATCATATCTTAGAAAGTATATGGACCTAGTTCATGAAACTTGGCCATAAGGTTAATCAAGTATTACTGAACATCCTATTAGAGTTTCATGTCACATGACCAAGGTCAAAGGTCATTTAGGGTCAATGAACTTAGACCATGTTGGAGGAATCAACATCGAAATCTTAACCTGTGGTTAAGTTTTTGAAATGTCATCATAACTTAGAAAATATATGGACCTAGTTCATGAAACTTGGACATAAGGTTAATCAAGTATCACTGAACATCCTGCATGAGTTTCACGTCACATGACCAAGGTCAAAGGTCATTTAGGGTCAATGAACTTTGGCCGAATTGGGGATATCTGTTGAATTCCCATCATAACTTTGAAAGTTTATGGATCTGATTCATGAAACTTGGACATAATAGTAATCAAGCATCACTGAAAATTTTGTGCAAGTTTCAGGTCTCATGATTAAGGTCAAAGGTCATTTAGGGTCAATGAACTTTGGCCGAATCAGGGGTATCTGTTGAATTACCATCATAACTTTGATAGTTTATTGGTCTAGTTCATTAAACTTGGACATTAGAGTAATCAAGTATCACTGAACATCCTGTGCACGTTTCAGGTCACATGACCAAGGTCAAAGGTCAATGAACTTTGGCCGAATTGGGTGTATCTGTTGAATTACCATCATAACTTTGAAAGTTTATGGATCTGATTCATGAAACTTGTACATAAGAGTAATCGAGTATCACTGAATATCCTGTTTGAGTTTCAGGTCACATGATCAAGGTCAAAGGTCATGTAAGGTCAATGAACTTTGGCCATGTTGGGGTTTTTTGGTGAATCTCTGTAAGTTTATTGGTCTAGTTCATAAAAAGTGGACATAAGAGTAACCATGTATCACTGAACATCTTGTGCGAGTTAGAGTAGTATTCAAAGTCAGCACTGCTGCTATATTGAACCGCGTGATGCAGGTGAGATGGCCAGAGGCATTCCACTTGTTACTCTTTATAAGACGGGGCCCACGTCATTGCAACAGCTTACTTGTTTTGTTGATTGAGAAGAAAGATTTGTAGTCGATTTTTTGATACATTAACTGTGGGAGAATTCTGAATGTGCGCACAGAGATTATTCCAGAGAGCAGGGGCACACACTGAGAAAGCACAAAAGCATTTTATGATTACCGGTAGATGGAAGAGAGAGAGAGATGGATAAGATGAGATAGAGAGTGGAGAATATAGGATAGATGTTGAGTCATGATGTCTCACTCGATCTCATCAATTTCATAGAAGGGGGTCTCAACCTGAATCATACCATTATCTTCATTGATATTCAACTTAAAAATATGAAAATTCTAAGGTAGACAATATCAGTATTAATTTTACTTTATTTGATCTTATATCAGTTCATGTTTGACTACCCCTTGGCTTTGATATACATGTGAACGAGGATGATTTTAAGTCCCTGCTAAGTTGCAATTTTCTTGAAGACCATTTGATGTACGGACAGTGGCGTATAGACGGGGGGGGATGCTTTCACAAACTAGAAAATAATAGAAAAGGAGAGAAGGGTTAAATATATTGTTTTCTGAATATTATGTCAAAATCCATCACAAAATTGTTTTTTGTAGAAAGTAATGCTGAATTTTTTGTCCGCTTGCTTCGCTCGCTTGCAATTTTTTTTTTACAAATTTTGCCCTAATATGCTATTTCTGGCCCTGTCAAATTTTTGGCTCATGACGCCACTGTACGAAGTAATGGTAGCCACTTGACTTCCTAGAACCTAACAGAGCTTATTCATTCCAACACGCCCACAATATAAATGATAGGAATTCTTAGATCAAAATAACCCGACAGCAATTTATTAATGATCATCACATGGTCACCAAGTAGTCTATTAGTCTTCAAGCTCAGACTCGTATTTGACACTGAAACAATATGTACCACTCCTGAAGACGGACAGTCAACCTGCCCGAACGTCGAATAACCTCTCTTCACTTCATCCTGTTACTTCTCAAACCATCGCTACTCGAGCCATATTCTGCTCATCTCATCTGCTTTACAGTCCTTTTCAGGACTACACTCACTCTCAAGAAAAGAATGTTTCTGATTTCCTCTTTTCATCCTTTCTCGTCTTTCCATTTCAATTTTTCTGCCTGTATTTCCTTCCCCTTCTTCATATTACTCATGGTGAACCATAAGCCTTCCCACAATTTGTACCATGTCTGAAGTGAAGACTAGACACCAAGGCTCTGTCCGTGTCAAATGAGAGCTAGCCAGTACAGGACATAGTGATTCTAGTCTCATTACTAGTCTCTACTTCAGACTCTGTTTTATGCCCTGTGCGAATTGCGAAAAGAAAGGATCTGAGCGTGCAGACTAGTAGTCTATCTCTGACTACAAGGCAGAACCCAACTGGTCATGTGGGATCGGTCTTTGGGCCGACATGTGAAAATTGGAGAAATATTCCCCAAAAATTTACAAAATGTAATACGGTACTCTTTGGGCAATGGTCTTTCATAAAGTTGCCCCAAGATCTGCCACAGATATAATTCAGGAACATAGCTTTGGTAAAGGGTCAATAATGTGATTGATAATCAAATATCATCTAATAGGACAGTCTTACTGAAGCGTAGAGACCGTTTTTTTTTTTTCCAACTGCACTTCTCTGAGAAAATTTCAAATATTCAAATCTTGGATATATAGCGCCCTCTCTCGGCAGTGCTTGTTTTAAATTTAAAAAATGGGCATTCAAGCACTTATCTTATAAATTTAGTGATTAGATATCCAAAAGTTACAGACAAAGAACATATCTTGAAAGTTTCAGCCCATTCCATGATTTGGAATAGGATTTAATTGAAAGACAAAAACACACAGATATTTTAATTTGATCGGGTGACCCGATCAAGTTAAATTTCCATGTAAAATCGCAAAATTTATCCTGTAAAACACATTTTCATTTCATATCCTCCACATCATAACTGTTATAGGGCATATCCATTCATATTAGCTAGCAATGAATTGGAATAGTGATAGGTGCATTTTGGTGGATTTACTAAAACTATACACAAGCTTTAAGAAAAGAAATATTATCAGATTAATGCTTTTGCGGCATGATTGCAGGTCAAGCACAAAAGAAGCCCTTGAAATTAAAGAAATTGCCCCCCCCCCCCGAATTTCAGCAATCACCCCAATGTAGCAAAAAAACAGCCCTTAAAAATAGAAATTATTTCATAAAATGTATTCTAATGATACCAAATTCCACCAAAATAAAGTGAAAAAAGCTCGTTGTAAAAGTGAAATAGGAGTGATGAAGAAATTGAGAGAAGACTAGAAATACTGGAGGGAGAGCAAGGGAAAGGGGTGGGGGACGTGGGGGGGAGGGTGAAAGAAAAATCTGGTCCAGTTTCAGAAGGTAGATATATATATCAAATGTGTAGAGCTCCATGCGTGTTGATGAAAAAGTGGAATGGTGAAGAAACGAGATGAAGACCAGCAGCGCCCATCTTACAAAGAGGTGTGATTGATCTTATCAACCTCATCTATGGAAAGCCAGCAACATCCACATCTAAAATGCATATTTGTTCAAAATGGTTTCTAGATTATGAAGTATATTCATCGATTCATTGTTTTCTTGACAATTCAGTATGCTTCTCTTTGTTTTCAAAGGACATTTTGCAAATTTCCTGAAGAAATTTTTTTGACACTGATGGATTTCCATACAGATTGATTGGATCAATCGTAACTCTTTGTAAGACAGGCCCCTGAGATGTTCGGGGGCAGGGTGGGGGGGGGTTGGAAGGAAAAAAAACACCTAGACCAGTCTCTGAAGAGAGACAAAGATCTGTCTCTGACTCAGTTTCTCCATGACGATAGAAAGGTTTTCAAATCATCAGATACATTCTAACTAATCACGTGCATCACATAAACGCATGCAGGCAGACGGTTTCATAATTCATACCCGCTTAATCATATGGCCCCATTCAGACTGCAGCATAATGCCGTATAATCAGGCATGAAATCATTTGAAAAGTGTACACATTTGCTGCATGCAACATCATTTCCTCACGTGAAACAAAGAAATCCTATATACATGTACATGTAGATATTAAAACATGGATGGTGGGAATGATTTATTCAAAGCAATTAATGTCATTTTTTTGCTGAATTGTACAGGAAAATTTGTAAGAAAAAAAGTCTTTGTTATTCATTCCAGTAATTTGGGTTGTCTAGGTTGTTGTATAGAGTACACTTTGCATAAGACGACATTCCATCAACGCAGAGCTACCAAGTCTCACGCATTGTGCGTGAGACTCACGCAGTCAGGGTCCATCTCACGCATGGCACCCATTTTTCTCATGCATCCCCCTACAGAAATTTCCAAGCTTGCGGGAAGCGTGCGACTAGCTTGCGCAAGCTTGCGGCATGCTAGTAACTAGCATGCGGCTAGCTTAATAAGCGTGTGATATGCGTGCAGAGTAATAGTTAAGCGATCTTTTAGCGAGCAGGGACTGTTCGCTAGCAGGCACTCGCTTATTAAGCGAGCGCCCTACTAGTCGCATGCTAGTTACTAGCAAGCGGCACGCTTAAATTTCTGCAGGGGTCGGAACCCGACAGAAAAAAAAGAAAAAAGTAGCATTATTTGCCAGATTATACGACTGGCCGACCGCCTTCGCATCTAGCCCGGCACGCGAGATCTCGAGACGAATCGAGAGTGCAGTCAGCGCACAGCTAGTAGTACGTGATACGATGAATCGAGTGCGTGCATCGCATGGTTTTGAAGCCCATATCTCTTTTTGCAACGTACGAGTGTAAGTACTGGCCGCGCGCGCACAGAGACGTCGAGTCATGAAAATCTCACGCATAACATTTTTTTGAACTTGGCATCTCTGTCAACGCCTAGTAAATTTGAAGCATTCATTCAGACCAGGATATGCAAAATATGCATTAATCTTCCAAGTACCGTAGTATTTCGTGATTTCACCTAAGTCAAACTTCTTTTGTCCGAAGACATTTGACGAAGGTGGAGTCACCTGTCACCTCTAGGAAGATTAAGATTAGAGCCATTACATCAATGGCTCTGAATAGAATGCTCCATCCGTATCTGTTTAAGTGTTTTTATGTTTAATCTTAATATTTGTACTATGCATTTTGTTGTGATTTATTTACGGTAGATAAAACCAAACCAAAACCTGTCGTTAAAAAAAAATCAAGATGATTGGTTTGGTAGGATCAGTGTAGAAATGCACAGGGGCACAGCGTTCAAGGGTGCCGGTTGATTTCCCCCAAAAATGTATTAAATAAAAAAAAATTGCCATTGCAGTTTCAAAAATGTGTTGTGGTTGGGTTACAATCAAAAATGGAATATGGAAAGAAAAATTTACTGGTATGAATGAACAATATGCCAGTAGATAGCCTTATGCAATGTATTGTCTGAGCATGCCGTGCGCTGTCTGATGGTAGAGCAGTACTGTGCTGGGAGCACAAAGACTTCCCCTGAGGCCATTGTGTTTCATCCACATCATCTTCATCTGGGTGTGTGCTCTGAAGGTGGGTCTTCATCAGAACAAGGTGGTTGCTCCAGCTTAAGTGTGGAAGCGTCGTGGTGCAGCGGTTCTGACTCTCGCCTTGTAATCAGAGGGTCGTGTGTTCGAATCCCACTGCGGTCTAGCGTCCTTTGGCTCGGCGTTAATCCATAATTTGCCACTCTCCACCCAGGTTTTAATTGGGTACCCGGTAGGATGTGAAAGCCTATGTAGTTTGCCTAGCAATTGAGTCTTGGAACTCTTGTTGGAATGCTCCCCAGGGAGTGGAGAAGGTGCATATTGTATGCGGGTATGCAAGGATCCGATGACCGGGGTAATAATATATCTGTAAAGCGCTTAGAAACGATGTTCCGATGTGTTAAGCGCTATATACATGTATGCAGAATATAATATTATTATTAAATACTGGGTGAGTGTTTCATACAGCTGTTTGTAAGTTTCAGGGTGACTTTAAGAACGACAGGGTCCCCGTCTTAAAAAGAGTTATGATTGATCCAATCAGTCATAACTCTATGAAAATCCATCAGTGTCATAATTTTTTATACAGGAAATTTGCAAAATGTCCTTTGTAACCAAAGGAGGACACACCAAATTGTCAAGAAATCAATGAATATATGGATATACATTCATATCTAGAAAATTTTCTGAACAAACATGCATTTTATATGTTGACTTTGCTGGCTTTCCATAGTTGCGATTGATTGGATTAATAGTAACTCTTTGTGAGATGGGCCCCTGGTGAACCTTTCTTGCAAGCTAAATAATAATCATTGAAAACATAATTGTGAACATCATTTACCACGAGAAAGGATCAGTCATTCCTAAAGTCGTCTGGGGTCCATTGCAGAAATAATTGCATTAAAACGCAAGTAAAAAAAATCAATCACAACTAACTCCCAAATGCATGCATGCTGTTGATTGGTTGAAAATCAAGTTGCGCAAAAGTAAAATATAATAAGAAAATAATTAAAAATAGGCTCAATTTTCTCAGTTCGGCTAATCCATCGAACCAGCGACAGCAGGCTATACTCTAACTTTGTTCTGGTGAAGACGCCCCTAATGATGAAAGTACCTATCCTCCATCCACACAGCCTTGATGCCTGGCGCTCACATCAAACACGTGAAAGGCTATTGTTATATTTTCATACTCAGCCAAGAAATTTCTGATAGCATCACTGCCTTTGTCCGCGTACTGTTTTGAGGTCAGATGAAGATTTGTCGGGAGTAATGCACAGTCATCTTCATTATTGTCATATACCCTAGCATCAGTATTACCTAAGTGTTCTTTAGTTCAACATCACTCGCCAGTCATGTGCTGATCAAAAATGCTTTGGTCCACATTAAAGCTAAATGATAGTAGTTGCAGTAAAACACTAATTTCGTGAGAAAGTCTGTAAAACCAAGGTTCAGTATGACTTTATCATCGTGGATCTAGATCTGGTACAGTTACATAAACTGAACTTTGTGAAATCATAAAATCTAAGCTGAAATACGATCACACTGAAGATCGCCAACACAGATGGGCACGCGTGGGACAGTGTATTTTTATTGCTGGAATAAAGACCCGACGGAAGTGACCGAATCCGCGCTTATTTTGCTTATTTCTCGGCAATTACGCAATTTCTTCTAGAATCCTTTGGCACATATTTTTTATTCAAACAAACAGACACTTGGGTGGTCATTATATCAGATTCTGTAAAAAGTCATTTTGAGATCGCTACCAGAACTGGAATTTATCTTCATAAGTTTGCTCATTGTAATACATCCAAGTGGCATACTTCATTCTTTGCTTGTTATTTTTGAAGAGGTGGAATCGGATATCATTGTAGTGAGTTTGCTTTTACTCTCGTTATCTCGTCATGTCAGTGCAAGAACGCCCTTAGCAAACACATTATCACGCACCCCATCGGTGCAGAAACACCCTTTCGGAGTGCACTTTTACACAGTGTATGCATGCTGTCAAGGATGTTTTTGCACGCATGTGATGCGCGAAATTGTGGTGTCGAAAGCGTTCCTGCACCGACACCACAAACCTTTTTTCAGTGTGATGCATGTATTGAACTATTGGTGAATGTTGAGATTTTGTTCAAAATTCAAAGGAAGCCAAGCAAACTGAATCAAATCCAACATCCCTAATATGAAGCATTGTGGCACAGTGGATTAGTCTTTGGACTTTGAAACAGAGGGTCGTGGGTGCGAATCCCAGCTGTGGCGTAATTAACTTCAGCAAAAATTTTATCCACGTTTTGCTGCACTCGACCCAGGTGAGGTGAATGGGTACCTGGTAGAAATTAAATCCTTGAAATGCATGTACGCTGTATTATCACTGCTACCAGGCTAAAAAGCTGGGGTAATACTAATAATATCCATCTAAGTCCTTTGGAAGTGCTTAGAGACATTATAATGTGATATGCGCTATAAAATAACTGTTTATTTTCATTATTTTTATTTTCCCTTTTCATACTGCCATGTCCAGCCTGTCCTCAAGGCCCTGTAACTTAAAGGGGAAGTTCACCCTGACAAAAAGTTTATTGTAAAAATAGCAGAAAAATTAATGAAAAATATTGCCGAAGGTTTGAGAAAAATTCATCAAATAATTAAAAAATTAGAATTTCAATTATTTGATTTGTGACGTCATATGCGAGCAGCATTCCTACGTAGCGAATGGTAAAAAATCAATGAAATGTCATTTTCTCAGAAAATTGAAAATGGTTTTCACTGTAACTTTTGTATATCAATAGACTAATCGTTTCACACCCGATCATGAAAAGAAAACAAAATTAAGTCATCAGGAACCATACAAAATTTGAAATTTATGCAATTTTATATTACATAACACATGGGACAGCTGCTCGTTTATGACGTCACAAATCCAAAACTTTGAACTCTAATAACTTTCTTACTCTTTAACGGATTTTCCTCAAACCTTCACCAATATTTTTTTACTATTTTTTCTGCTATTTTTACAAGAAAGTTTTCTTCAGGGTGAACTTCCCCCTTAAAACTAAGTGAATGATCGTAGGGCTAGTTTCCACAATCGATTCCATTGGCATTTGTGTATGATCAATCGCACAAATCAGTCTGTGATTAATCACTAAGCTTTATGTAATGGGGCCCGACCATGTGACATAGACCTCTATGTAGCAAATAGGAAGGTAATTTTCTTCCAGATTGTACTAAACCTCCTTTCTTATTTTTCTTACGCAGATTTTGGCGAGAACATAGATTCTATCAACGGCGACAGAAGGTATGCATAACATCACTTCTACCCTTTTTATAAATAATTATTACACATATTTTTCATTACATTATGGTTAAAGGCCACCGCACGCTTATGTCCATTCCGCAATCCGATTTTGGAACAAATCATATTTTCTCATTTTATGAAAAATTTGTATGAAAAGTATCTTTTTTATTTGAGGTTCAATATAAGTAAGAATACTACTCTAACAATTTTGGATTACAAGCCCTTTTTTTGGAGTAAAGGCAGAATTAGTTTCAAATCGTAGCCAATTGTACAATTTCTATGACGTCATTACGACTAGAATTCATGAACTGGAATTCATTACAGATCGAGCGTACTGATCTTAAACAAATAGGAGTAATGCCGAAAATTTGTTAAACAAATTATAATCTCCTATAAAAAAGCCTCTTTATTTACTATCTATTGTCCACGGCGGACGGCATTTGAATAGTAATGAGTCAGAAAGAAGAGGATCGAGGGTATTTGAATTCCAGTTCATCGTGGCTTAGCTGTGAACCAGAATAGCCTGGTGGTTGAGTCGCTGCCCGGAAAGCACTAGATGGCAGGTTCGAATCCCACTGGTTCCAATTTTTTCTGACTTATGTATGATCTTATGATTTTCATTACAGATCGAGCATACTGATCTTAAACAAATAGGAGTTATGCCGAAATTATAATTTCCTCCTATAAAAGCCTATTAATTTACGACATAATTTATTCTTCAGAAAATTTGCACTATGGAATGTACTTTGTGAACAAAGAGAAGCACACTGACATGTAAAGAAAATGATGA